>NW_022475093.1:0-150872 GCF_009193445.1 Aspergillus pseudotamarii | reverse complement strand
CGATTGTGGCGGCCATAGCTTGTGCTCAGGGGAAGAGTTTGATATATTTTACATGGAGGTGCATAGGACATGTGTAGCAATGCAATACTCAGTGTATTTTCGTAGCATCTAGGGATAAAGGTGAGGTGGAATAGGGGAAAGGGGAGGATGTGTATCCCTTCTGAATTATACTCTGAGCATGGACGCTGTCAGGTCCTTGGTTACTAAATAAAGCGTGGATTAGCTAAATACTAGGGGGTTTGTTGATCATTATGGTGGATGATAGTGATCTGAAGACTCTCTCCCCGGCCTTTCCGGTGGGAGTCCACTACAATTTCCTATTTGGGGAAGATGGGAAGGTATCATGATGTGCAGTTAGTTGGGCTATTAATTAATTTCGTCACGGTCGGCTGAATGATTGAATAAAATAGAACTAATGCGGGGGGAAAGACCGGCGGCTGGTCGATTGCCGGTAGTAATAGTAAGTCTACTATTATCGTCAGGATGTGTGGTATGGATGTAGTAACGTAGTAATTTATGATCATTTGCTTGATTAGATTACTAACTAATTGGCAACTGGGTATATCACTATGATGATCTCATTTTGACAGGATGGCCATATGATTTGATCATTTGTCGTTGAGGCATTTTGAAGAAACCATTCGTGCTGTCCACCTCGATTTCGAATGTTGCATCATCCGCGGCTATCTGTATATCCTCCGCGGAGGACGGAAGAGAAGCATTCAAGTATAAGACAGGGTATTATATGCGTCCACGACCCTTCCCAGTGGGACAATTGCATGATACGAGGGATCATCTTGCTCAGAATCATTACCATACAAACTTTATTTTCTATCCGGCTACGATGAACGGCATCAGCCATGGACTGATTGATCCAGATTTCAAGCAAATATTAGTAACTGCATGTACATACTTGAAGATAATGCCGACCCAGCTGACAATAAAATACTGTATTTCATACAGCCGTATTTACCGATATCCAGAGCCACGGCCTCGGTCTGCTCTGTACATACGATGCTGAATTGGCAGAGGGCTTAGTAACCGTAGACGGCCAAACTCCAACAGCTCAGGCCCTCGCCAATGTCTCACGATCGCCATATCCTATGCCCAGGCAGTCCAGGAATGGGACCTTTAGACTGACTGTCAAACTCTGGGCTCGGGCAATGTTCCCGAGCGGGAACAGCGCTATGATTTAGTACGATGTCTCCGTCGCTTTGGTTCGCCTGCTAAATTCCATACATACTAGTAGACAGGTGGGCCATACCAACGGAACCCCCAGCAGCTTACCTGAACAAAAATTCCTTCATACTCCGCTAGTCTATTACGCGCCAGACTGGCGGAGGGAATTAGATCAGCCAACCAATTGAACCGGCAGTCCGGAAAGTGGAAATATTATCCTAGCTTTTTGGACTTTTTTCTTTTTCTTTTTCTTTTTTTTATTATTATGTTTTATTATTTCTACTATATGTTACTGTTGTTTACATTCTTACGGGTCAGTATTTTGGTACATGTATCCATGTGTCAACGCCGAACCTTAAGTCTATCGAGTATTATTCATTTTCTTTCTCTCTCTCTCTCTCTTTTATTTTTGTTTTTTGGATTTCCTTTTGTATTATGAATCATGAAGAGAATTGGAATCTAAGATGGTGCAAAATTTGACTGATTGTTTGTACTGTATGTAATGATTCAGTTAGGTAATGGCGAATGCCATTTCGATGTTCTGGAATAATTTAATGAATTTTCATATGATTTTATCTCCTATCCTGACCATTATTAGTTTGTAAGAAATTGTCGAAAATATGGAAAGAAAAGAGAAAAACAAAATAATAATTAAAAAGATTGAAATAAAAAGTGCGACCCATGGGCCATTCCCTTTAGACTCAAACCCATACGGAGCAGTACCCACCCCCCTCTCGCTCATCCGGTTCCCCCAGAAAGCCTATCCGACTTCTATTTATCATTCGGTCCGCCGCTGTTGGTGCGCTGATATTATTTCTTTTTTCTCCCGGTGATTTGGCTTCCTAATGTTGGTCGCCCCTTCACAACGAACGTATATAGCTCGCCATACCCCATCGAAAGCTAAGGTACTTAACTTGCCGCCATCTTCGACCTCTCCCTCGGATTTGACTGATCCAGTCCACCACTGGATCTGACCGCCATTCGGCCAATCAAGCGAGCCCACTTCCTTGCCATTGCAGACCCTGCGCCTTGGGTTTTGCACCTCACCGTCTCCTTGGGTCTCCCGGTCCTGTGGTTCGGTACTCTTTTGTGTGACTTGCTCCGACTATAAACTTAACGATCAACTTCAACCACCACGACTTCACGGGTGATCACCTTCCCAGCAGGTGCCCGGCTTGAATACCGCAGACGACTGGTCAATCGTCTCATATCTTTTTTTTTATTCAGCCGACCTCACCTTTATTATTCAAATTTATTTTTTTTATCGATTTATTTTTTCCTCACTTTACCCCCTTCACCCCACAGGTGGGATAACGCCAACTCTGCCGCCCCTGGAGGATATAGAAGGATAGAGCGGTGCGAACCAAATTCAGTACAAACGATCGATTGCGAATACAATTACCACCGATACGAACAGAGAATATTATCTGCCAATGTTGTCCCCGAATTTTAACGACACCCAGAAACTGTACCAAATTTAAAGCATCACTATATACATATCGATCCGGGAAACCCCCAAGCAGCATGTCCAACCAAGGGCCCCCGAAACAACCCAATGAGGCGAAGCAAGAGGGATTTGCGAAGTACCTCCAACGAATGAGAACAGTGTTGAGGAAAGGCTCATCTTCGAAGTCTGAGTCTGCATCCACTACTCAGGAAACTAGTGGACAAGCTTCACCGACTAAGTCCGCGCCGTACGACAAACCCCCCTCTCTTATTACCCAACTTATGAGCGCACTAACTTGAGCACAGTCCGCAAACTACTGCTGCCCCTAAGACAACTACCGCTCCAGCGAAGGATACTACCGCCAAATCTGGTCCCGAACCGACCGTGTTCAAGCATTGGGGCGCTATTCAGGAAGAGAAGGCTCGTGCTCTGTTCGCCAAGTATGGATTGACTCTGGAACCCGGAGAATGGAGGTCGCCTACCGACACCGAGGTTCAACGTGTGGTAAAGCCGATTCGCATGCGAGTTCGCCGCACCTGTCACCGCTGCCAGACTACGTTCGGAATCGATAAGCTTTGCACCAACTGCCAGCATGTCCGTTGCAAGAAGTGCCCCCGCTACCCGCCGCATAAGTCGTCGCATGATCATCAAAACGAGTCTGCCCTCCAGACTATCCTCTCGCAGAAGGGCAAGGAGCCGGCCGGTGCGCCGCGCAAGCCTAAAGAACCCCCGCTTACACTCCCATCCCGTACCGGCGGCCAGGACGTCATACGCAAAGAAGTCAAACAGAGAATACGTCGCACTTGCCACCGTTGTTGTACGACATTCGCGCCGGACGTCACGGAGTGTGAGAATTGCCAACATACCCGGTGCAAGAAGTGTCCTCGAGAACCGTATGTGACAACCCTTTCCGCGGAGCTCCGATAATAGCGGCATTTTACTGACTAACTTCCAGGGCTAAATTGGACAAATATCCTGATGGTTATCCTGGAGACGTGGAACCTCCGGCAGAACCCCCAGCACGGACGTGGAAGAAACCACGTCTACGGGTGCGATACACCTGTCATAAGTGTTCGACCATGTACCGGTCGGGGGATAAGACTTGCTTGAATTGTGGTCAGGAGAAGTGCTCGGAAACCATACGAGACCCGTACGTCTTTGCACATGAATCCTCTTTATTACGGACATGCGTTCTTTTACTAACTTTATCTTAGACCCAAGAAACAGAAGCCAGAACCAGACCCGGAGGTAGTGAGACGGGTGGAAGAGCGATTAAAGGTTACGATCAGCGCTGGCTAGAAATGCAATTGGGGGGTGGGGGTAAATGGTCTCAAAACGCCTGTGCGGTGTTGGCATGATTTCTCTTCTCACTATAGCAACACTACTAGTGTCCACTCCTTTCTGACTACAATACCATTTGATACGGTGGAGCAGGCTCCCTACGGAATCTCTCCGTGTCAATTCCTCATTTGGAACACTACCTAACTCTCGCCCTGCCCATCGGTAGTAGTAGGAGGAGGAGGAGGAGGAGGAGGAGGAGGAGGAGGATGACTGACAAAAGCTGTGTAACAATCCTCCGCCTCCTAGCGTAAACCCAGACCAAACGATTGGCGCAGGCAAGCACATCTGTCAACGATTGTCTGGCCAAAAAGACTGAACCCACCGTTTCGGAACGATAGTCCCGCAGCGCTCTAAAATTATCCCCATGGTCTGGAACTGGGGGGCAAACACAGACGGTCGGGTTTCCTACAGTTATTCCCTTACTTCTACGTACCTACTATTGGTCGAATTTACCCGAGTATAATCAATAGCCAACGGTGAGCTCTCACAAGAAAACCGTTAGACTCCACTGGACCTGTCAACAAAAACCCTAAAGCGGCTCTAGAGAGTCGAGACTAACTAATCCGAGAGCTACCTATCTAAATTGAAGCGATAGACAGGCTGGAAGATAGAGCCAGGAAGTGGGGAAAGACCATCTATAGTCTAGTGGTCCCGCGCGGAATAACGGTCGGACATGATCTGGGTCAAAAGATCATTTAAATTGAGGGGTCAAAGAAGGTCACATCACTCACTTAGTACTGTGTTAGTATACTTAGTATATACTTAGTATAGAAGGATTGGACTTTTGTTTGGTATTGGTATATGGCATGATTCGACTGTTTAATTCCGTCGGTGGAACTCGGTCGTACCGGGAAAACTCCGGTATTATGGACTTTTCGAGCCCTACAGGTGGGTAATTTATAGAGACGATTATGTATGGTACTGTATGTAATGGTTGTACTGTACCAAGGAGTAGTACTTGGTAAACTACTATATGATTATGGTTATACTGGCTGACAGCATACTAAGCGATCAAGGGTGTGTAGTCAAAAGTAGGTATGGGATGTATCACCAATCCTACTCATCTCCCAAACATAAGAGGCAAAGAATAAAAGAAAAAAGAAAAAAGAAAGAGAAAGAGAAAGCACAAACAAAGAACAAGCATATTCCAAATTCTCTCTCTGCGCATCCAAACGCCGACCAAATCCCGTCTCGCCATCCGTCTGATGCACCGTGGAATCCTGCAGCCCAGCTGGACGGGCGAGGATTTTTCCCACTTTTCCATCCCCATCGCGACATGTACGACGCCCACTTCGTCTGGAGCTGTCGGGTCCGCTTGGCAACGAGGCACTATGACACTGACGGATAGGTGCTGGTGGTCTGCCTGTCTGCCTGCCCTGCCACCTGTCACGCACTTCTTTCGGACAGTTCCCAGATTGACGGGTCGGCTGATGCTCGGACCCGGGGCGTCTATTTGTATGAGTTCACTAGTTGCATGTATTATAGGCTTATAGACTACATGGACATGATCTGCTTGGGGGATTGACGGGCTCAAAACATGCGACACAGCGCCCTGGATCACGGAACTGTTTCGAATTATAGGTCTGATTACCCTTTTATTTATTTATTTTTTTTTCTGCTCACATCTGATTTCTCTCATGAGTTGTGATCTAGGCTACTAGCTAGGATTCGACGCTTTGACTGACTGACTGACGTGCCAAGGAACTTACGGAGTATGATCTCCGTTTTTATTCAATGTTGCTCAAGAATTGGGATCCCACCCACTAAGATAGGGGAAGATTGCAGAGTCAAGTAGCGTGGTGTTGGTAAGGGCAAGGGGCTTGGTTGATAAGGACGTTATAGTTGAACTAGACTGGGTTACTGGTTAGTTGTATCCCGCTATTAAAGCTTTTATCTGATGAAGGTTGTTAAGTAGGTAACGCTAGCAGCCTCTGTCTCTCTGGACTAAATACTTACTCACCTAATTGCTATGTGAATAGCTATCCCTCCCAACCAAAAGTTGGTAGCCGTAAAGTTTGTAGGAATTGACACTACCACCCAGGAACCCAATTCCGACATCCTATTTAGCATTTCCAGAGTCCCCGAAATGTACGCCGACCATCGGCGATCCACGATTAAGCTTCTCAACAGAGTACCCATATACTTTAAGTCAGCTCGAGCAAGCAAGCCCAATTCAACTGACTCGGTTTTCCTTGTCCACCCAATATCATCACGAAGGATCGATCCCCATGCAAAAAAGAAACCCATTCTACGTCCGTACTACGGCGTACGCCGTCCCAGCTAGCGTCACAACTTGTATAAACATAGGAAACGTAATCACTTTATCTCCAGTGCAATACACCTAGTGTAACTCCTCCCGCCGCCGTATCCTGGTTCTGGAAATCCCCGAGTAAGCGAAGAGTGCTCGGGCCGCTTCGACTATGGCTCTTTCTGGTATCGTTGTGGTAGATCGTCTGATTGTGGTGAGGCCGGTCTGGTCGGATTGAGGGTTCCGGTGGAATGGCGTTGTGGGGTGGGTTAAGGTTTAACGGTGTTGGGTTTGGTTTGGGGTTGGTTTTATTGGGTATACTGTGGGAGAGTTATGGGGTTGTTTTTTATTGATATTGGTGATATGGTGTGTTCTGGGATGGTGGTTTGTTTTATTGTTGATCTATGGGTGGGATCTGCTGTCATGACTCGGGTGGTACTTGGATATTGACAAAAGAAAAAGCAAGGGGGAAGAAACAAAAAGATGAAGAAAGTGAAAAAAAAAAAGCAAAAAAGAAGAGATAGAAAAGAAAATAATTCCGTCATCGTAACCATTGACTCGGAAACTCCAAGTATTCCATGTGTACTCCGTACAGCAGTTCATGGTTGTGTAACGTTTGCTGCGTTTATGCTTATTTCACCTGTATTACGCAGCTGTTATCTTGAACAATGTTACACAACCCATACCACACTTTTGATGATCACCTAGAGCCAGGGGTGAGAAATATGACGTTATAGTCATTCCCTATGATGCTGTTTAATTTCGGAGGATTTCCGGAGTCTTCTTAGTCTGTTGTGGTCGTCCTACGTATCCTAGTAGGGTGTTATTATTATTATAGTAGCTCGAAATATGAGGTTCTTATTCTCGTTCTGTCCAGGTTTCTGACCGTTTTCTTGTACCATGGAACTCTTCTAACTAGCCCCCTTGGCGGTTCGGTCCGTGACCCGCCGAGATTCCTTGGGAAGAAACTGGCCTAACCGAAGTATTATTGTATCATGGTCGGGTATGGTATTACCTGGTACCATCGGGTAAATTCTGACATGACCAACACTTAATTCTGTTATCAAAGTTTACCCATGATCCTCTTCTATATGGCTCCATAGACTCTCTCTTTTTGTCTAGCACAACGGATCAGACAAGATGTACATGCTCATGAAACATCGCAGTAGGCATGCATCGGGCGAGAAGGCAACCACCGACAGCAATATCCAGCGAGCCTTGCATCGGGGTTGCCCGGTTCTGTCAGCAACGCGCGAGCTTCCAGCGAATTATCCATTCAATACTTCCTGGGTTTCCTCGTCGGGGCATGCCGTGTAACATGGATTGAAAAGAGCCATGTATAGTGTTCACACATTCCCAGCAACGGAGTGGGATGCAGGTCCACTTTCCTACAGTATGCAATTCCAACACGACGCACGAGGCACATATTCAATCCACCTACCAGCCCAAAGAATGAGGACGCTGTATGGCTGCCTAGCTTCTAGCTCGGACATTTGTAGTCTAGTGAGACGAGCCAACTGCTGGAAATGGCGTTGTCGTCTCCCCAAGGCTCTGGATGCGTGCAGATCCCCACGCACACCACTCATCTGTTGGGACCGTCTCAATTAATCAGTCGATTGGGCCTATCATGTTGCTCATCCCCTATCTTGTTGGACGAATCTGTGCTCTCTGGGATGAAATTGCTTACCGACTCGGTGGAGAAGAACAACAAACAAGGCTCTGTCGAAGGCAACTTCGCATGGCCCCGCTGTGAAGTTCCAGCGTAACGGAAACAAATAGGATCGTTCCCGCGGAACACATCCCTAGCTATATACCTATATTCCCTGTCTATATTGATCCACTTATTGAGGGGGCAATTCATGTGCCACCTGTTTGGGAGTGGTGGGGTCTTCGGTGAAAATTTTCTCTTCGCTGGTCCGTTTTCTTCATGGAATCCCTGTCTGCTTCTAGACATGAGACCAAGTCATGCATTGATGGCTCGCCTAGGGTGTTATGCACTGGGAGCTCTAATGGGTAAAGCCTGACACGTTTTTGTACTGTAATACGGTACTTTCATTGATGTTGACCATTCTGCCAGTTTGCTCTTTTGCCGACTGGTGGCGCCGCATACACGTTGTTGCCGTCTACCGTTGCAGTCGTTATGCAGCTCGACGTTTTTGTGGGCATGTACATACTAGTAGGAATTTTCCCTCCATATCTTGCATTGGGATATGGATGGGAATTACCAGTACGGAAATGCGATCAGAGTCGTTACAAGTAATGGATTGAAAAAGATACGTGACACCAGACGTACTCGTTGATAACCAATTAGGAAGGTACTCAGGTTACTATCCGTGAGACGACATCCATGGGCTTCTTTAGCTGCAACGACTCTGTCTCTGTTTCTCCCTTCATATGATCCACATCAATTCCGATGAACAAACTGCTTCTGGGCATATGAAACTACTGTCACAATCCTTGCTAACCGCTCAGTTTCCTGGAACAATGTAGATGATGTCCGTATATCAATACCATCTTCTTTTCTTGGACGGCACAACGGATCCGAAATCAAGGCGCCGCTTTCGCTGTTCACTGCATTGTGCGCATTTTAAGTAAAAAACGCTTTTAGGAAAATACCCCAAAGCTTCATGTGCAGGGTTCTCTCCCACAAAGTCCGTCTGTGACCAATCCAAGCACTCCTCACAGAATGCTCTAGTACACGTTGAACAGCAGTATAAGAGCCCTCCGGCCTTGCTACTTGTTTTCTCGCATTGCGAACAATAGTGACGGGGGCATAAAAGCCTCTTTCCTCCACGGCGCATTTTGCCTATCGACTCGAGACATTCTTTGTGGAATGCCAGTGGACATAAATCGCACTCTTGAGGGTTGAACTTCCGGCAGAGAAAACATGTCTGGAACAACTTTAGCCTTGCGACCTCCTTGAAGACTTTGAATATCACAACTTACAGCTTCGTGCGTCATTTTCTCCTTCGAGTTCGTCTGTGGCAGATTTAAACATCCTCTGTTACTGGACACGGTCTCGAGTCGGATACTATCCTTTCCTACTGAAAATCCGTCGATCATAACCGTCCTCTCCTTTCCAATGCGTCTATCCGCTCGACAGAGATCCTTAGGCAGAGATTCATACATAGAAAATGATCTGAATCTTGTGTCGACCTTTTTCCCATCGAAAATATTGGTTTTAACCCGCTCTGTGCACGCGAGCCACGCCTTTTCTTGGTATACGTTGATACCGGTGTTTCTCCCGTTCAGCTCAGTAAAATGGTTGCTAGAACATGCCTTGAGGATCGTTTCCCAGTTGAACCAGCTCAAATCCATTGCACTCAATTGGTTAGACGTCAAAACTGCTCGACTGTGAACCAATGCGGACAAGTCTTCCGGATCCATTGCGTAGGCTAGTCCCCGAGAATCAATCATATTTGCGAACGCTTTCATATCATGTGCCGCAGTCATATCCTCCATAACTTTGGTGGCAACATATGCTTTCTTGACAATACGACGGCTGATTTGTTCTTCCACAGTGCCTTTGGACTGGAGCTTGAAGATCTCGACCGGGTGTTTCTGTCCAATTCGATGGACTCTCGCTTCAGCCTGTCGCATAACTTGTGGGTTCCAGTCTTCATCCAAGAAGATAACCGTTGAGGAACTAACTAAATTGAGACCTTCGCCACCAGCCCTTATTGAAATCAGAAAGACCATGTACCTAGGATCATTCTGGAAGAGGTAAATCGAGAGATTTCGTCGTGCGTTAGATGTGCTTCCGTCTAAACGAACATATCTCACAGGATCGCCGTTCTCCTGGATAGTCAACAAGAGATCCTCACAAAGATTCAAAGCCTGATTGAAGTTCGAAAATATAATTATTTTCTTCCCTCTCTCGAGCACAAAATACTGAACCATTTTAAGGAGCACAATGTATTTTCCAGAGTTTGTGATAACATGTGCTCCAAGTTCGTAAGGGTCCGGGATCGCATCATCCAACAAGTACGGATGAATTGAACACTGGAATTGCAAATTAGTTAAACCGGTAGACCAAGAGACGTTTTATGGCTCACCTTGCGCAGCTCCATTAAAACATTGCTCAATATTCTGTATTTTCTCTTTTCAGACTGTTGGTCGGTAGCCATTAGACGCTTCTTCTCGAACGAAATGCCGCCGTGTCCTCCGAGAATGGAATTCTCTATGCCAGTAAGTATTCTCAAATATAAGGAACGTTGAAACTCTGACAGCGGTACTGATAACACAGTCTCTGTTTTCTGAGGAATTGAGAGCCCTACTTCGGGGGATTCCTTAACCCTGCGTAGCATGATCAGGCCAAGAAATCTCTGAACTTGTTCGAAGAAGTTGGGATCGAATTTCCCGTCAGCAAGCGAAAAGGCCTCCTTGAAAGGCTCTGATGTACACGGGATGAAAACGTCTGGGTAGAGCCAGTGAAATATTGACCACAACTCCCTCAGGTTGTTTTGCACTGGGGTCCTTGATTGCCGACAATTGTTAGTCGTTCGAGCAAACGGTACCTGCAAGATGTATTCTTACCCCGTGAGAACGAGTTTGTACTCAGCCCGAAGTCGTTGAATTGCCTGTGCCCTCTGCGAATGATCATTCTTGATGCGATGGCCCTCATCAAGAACAACATAATTCCATACGAGCTTTCGGAACCATCTGATATCTGAGATCAAAGTTTCATAAGATGTTATCACAATGTCCACCGCATATGTCGAACTCCTACGGTTTTTAACTCGAGCAGGAGTCAGAATCTTCTTGACTGCCTCCTTTTTGCTTGGTGTTCCGTGAAACTTGATGAAAGTGAGCTCCGGTGTCCACTTGTTAATCTCTGAAAGCCAAGTTTCCATCACACTGAATGGACAGACAATTAAGAACGGACCAGGCTCATCAAGTCGCATAGTGTTGTCGTGGTTTTTGATGTACTGGAAGAGAGCAAGCGTTTGGATAGTCTTTCCTAGACCCATTTCATCTGCTAGGATCCCACCAATGCCGTTGTTTCGGAGATACACTAGAAACGACAACCCTCGAAGCTGGTATGGTTTCAGTTTGGATTGGAGCCTAGGTTGCATTGTCAGTCCGCTGCCAAACTGGAGAATATCGAGACACCGAACTTACCCTATAGGCTGTGGATCCAATGATTCGTATGGTCGCACACTGGCAAATGATGCCTCCTTGTTTTGATAGAATTGCTCTTTGTCACCTAGAAGTGGAAGCACGACGTCCTTTATGGCGGTGAAGAAGTTGTTATTCTTGCTTTCAATGCTTTGCAATATATCCAACGCGGACTTGGCCACGCAAGGACTGGGAGGGCTGTTGCCCCTAAAAGGAAGCTCCAAACGACATGCCTGCACATAGTTCTCACACGATACGGTCGAGCGTGATCTGATATCTTATATGTTGTCAGTTCAGAGCGTACATAAGTTGAAAGGACTAGCTTAGCTGTTACCATCTTCCTGAGTTGGGCTTTCCGGTTCCTGGAACGGCAGTTGCGACGTCGATGGACTAAATGTCATAGAAGAGAGGCTACTCAGAGGACTACTCCACGGGGTAAGAGGCGAGATAGAGCCGTCGGACAGAGTCCCTTGAAGCTTCTGGTTATCCATGCTGGATTGAGACTCATCAGAGTTGGTGTTGAATATCGAATTGGTCTTCCATGAGCACATCGGCCAGCGCTTATAGAAACTCCATGAAAATGAAGGCAGAGATAGCCAGGTAGGCCCAACACTTGAAGACACCATACTTGGGCAATGTTCTTTTTGGTGAGATGATGCTGAAACAAGTCCGTAACTGCTGTGTCTTTGTTGTAGCTGCCGTTGGGAGATGTTGAGATGCCATTTTGACTAGAGAAGCAGAGGATATATCGATATGCCATGCCTATCGAGAGGCTAACACAGACACGAGACAGTTACTGTTGTGTTGGGCCAGGAGTGGATATAAGTATAGATCTGTGAATGGTTCGTAGCTTCAGGGTATCACACTTGTCGGGGGCAACAACAACACAAAAGTACAATGTGTTACATGGCTTGGGGATTACTGATCTATATCTGCCCCAAAAGTCTAGATTGTATACTTTCTGAGTCACAGAATATCGGAAATGAGGATGAGGGTAAAATAGAGTCAAAAAGCCAGAACCACCACAACTGTAGCCTATAGTGATAAAATATGTCTGACTATTGAAATGAATAAAATCTAAAGAGGTTTTCACCGTGACCTCTGATTAACATATCACTTACAGGACAGTATTGAAGCTGGGCACAGATGAATCTCTATGAACTCTCAGTCATGAGAGTTAGTAATAGCCCCAGCAGTCCTTTACCTTGAGGTCAATAATTTTGGCTAGGCTTCTGATGTAAGTCAACCAAGTATCAGAAATGAATACAACTATGTCTAATATATAGAAGAAATAGTAACAAGTCAACACAAGTAAGAAGTCGACACTGGAACCTATTGCTCCTTCTCTTATAGAGAAACTCTTAGCAGGACAAGACATACAGCAAGACATATGAAACACTAGAGAACCGTGCCTCGCATTTCCCGGATCTATATGCCATACAAAGACTGAAAAATTAAACAATGACCTAATACTTTAGTCAATGAAGTTGATTATACCACTCATCATATAACTTCAGATAGCTCAGCATAAATTCACTCCGAAGGCATTGATCGACCATTTACATTGACCAGCCATACTTGTGATCAAATTACTCCCAATGCTACAATCGTATTTCGTACCACTCATCCCCCCAATAACAAGACTTAGTACTTCTTTCGTTCAGGAACTCGATCCTGTTCGCAATATCTCTTGTCCAGATAGTCGATGAACGCAGTTTCTCTCCTTCAGGTGTATCTGGTTGAGTTTTGTGTCTTCTCATCGTGGACGGGATCTGTGTCACCGTTGCATCATCTTGGATGCATGGCTTTAATGATGTATGGTGAGACACTTCGAGAGTCTTCAGATGAGATACTTCGCAGTCTGGGAAAGAGTCGAAATGCTCGTCAGCGATTAACGCCCTATAATCTTATCCTAACGTCCTCGAATACTTCGGTCATGATGTTTGGAGACTAGATTAGAGAATTAGACTCACTTGATTTTCCGGGGGAGTGAATGAAGAAGAAATGCTGGGCAGAAATCATCTTTGGAAGAGGAAAAGGGGCCTAATGAGAAAGAATATGTACAATATTTATGTCAACCTGACTGTTCCAGGATGGGATAATGTGCACGCTTTGGATAAAGATATAGAGCCCTAAGCGATGTATACTATTCTCCCTGTCCCTAGCCCTACCATTTCACCCTCACAACATACGCCAAATTTCGAAAACCCACGGCTAAGTCCAAGCCCCAAAAGTACACCAATAGACAAATAAACAACATATAAAAGAAACAGAACAAGAAAATCAAACCCTAATCCTCCGACTCATCATCTCCGTCCCAGCAGACTTCTCATAATCCGCACTTTCCAAGCCGCTCCTCCTCCCCAACGCCCTCCTCAAAACCCACTCCTTACTACTAATCTCTTCCTCTTCCTCCTCCTGAGGGAGAGGAATACAATCCGACCCCTCCAGCCTCCGCAGCACAACCTCATCCCCCGGCCTCGCAAAATAAACAAGACTATACCTTGTCCACCCCATCTGCTCCCCGGGCGGCGCCACAACCCGATGAATATTCGACCTCAACAGCCCATTCGTAAACTTTACCAACGCATCCCCCAGATTCACAATCGCATGGCCCGGCAACGGCCTAACATACGTCCACTCCGCGTCTTCACCTGCAGGAAGAACCTGTAACCCGCCCAACCGGTTAAAGAGGACAGTCACGCTGCCGAAGTCGGTATGTTCGCCCATTGCTGTGCGGCTGTCCTGTGGTGGTTGGGGCGGGGCTCTGATGAAGCGGACTTGGTCGCTGCTTGTGGAGTGTAAATGGTGGAGATTTGGGAGGGTGGACGGGGGGAGACCGAGGGTTTTGTTTAGGAGGGTGAGAATGAGAATGGTAATGGAGTGGGAGGTTTCGATGAAGGTCTTCAGATTGTTGTGGGATGAGGGGGTGGAGAGGAGGGTTGGGGATGGGAAGGGATATGGTGTTAGGTTTAGGATTGTGTCTTTTGAAACCTTTTAACATATCATATAAATCTTAGTATACGTTACGTATCTTAGTGGGTAAGGTTATCGAGTGAGGGGCCCTACATTGTAGAATTCGTTTCTGTCCACATTCCCCTCTTTATCTGCGATCATTGCCCCCTGGGCTTTATACCCATGATAGGAGTTTTGGGCACTGAAATCGTATTTCTGTTTCTCGGCTAGCGGGAGCTTGAATAGCTCGGTGCCCGTTTGGAATAGTTTATCTGCTGTGGAGAGGAGGGTGGTGCCCGGCTCTGTGTTTTGGAGATCCAGATAGAAGAAGCCAATGTCGCAGCATGCGCGCATTAGTCGGACTGTTTCTGATTCGTCGTGGGCGAGGAGTTTGGACAGGGAGAGTCGGGTTAGGGGTGCTGTTGGGATGTTGTCTGGGAAGGGGGGGAGGCCGGGGAAGTTCTCTTGAGTTTTCATTTTGGTGGTGGGTTTGTTTTGTGTATGCTATGTGTTTGGGGTAGACTTTGAAGGCGATGCCTGCTGTTTTACGTTGGCTGTCTTGATGTTGATATAGATGTAGCCCTAATGCGGGGAAGGAGGAGAGCCGAGGATTTGGGGGAGTTTGGGAGGTTTGGTGTCTAGCCGATGGGTTTACGAGGTTACATTGGGGTCGTAGGTTTGAGTTTGAGTTTGGAGACTATGTTTGGAGATGTCGTGTTTGGTGGTTATTCTTTAGATGTCTAGGATATTAACTTGTAGTTAGGTCAACAGTTAGGAGTACTGGGTAAGAGTAATGTGAGAACTCCACACACTAATCACATATATGACAACTGATCATTTCCAGTGGGATTTTGATCATTCATTTGAGTTTTGGAATCTCAGTTATGCTAAATGCGTATAATATAGGTTGTGTTCATACTGCAATGAGCTTCATATTTGGTGTTCATTTGACCTTGACAAGCCATATATACTATTCCTAGGGTGTTTCAGAAGTAGAGAGATACTTGTAACCCACGAACAAATTAATATATGAGCGATTCGCAAGATCAGTAGACATCAGACACAAATGGAAAACGAACAGAGCGAATGTATACTCCAATTCATATACTAAGTAGAGCGTAGTCGTGGAGTATGGAGTACTCCACTAACATCCCAAAAAGGCAACCCTCGTGCTAATTGAACCTTATCAGCTCACCAAAAAGTCCCGATAACAGAACAATTTCTCTCCAACCTCGCAACAACCACATTACATCTCACCTCACCTCCCTCAGCGCCAGCACTCCAATTCCAAGGAAACAAAAAGAAAAAAAAAGTGAAAGGGGAAAGGAAAAACAATATGACCACCCCAAAGCCCCACATCGCCGAAACCCTCCTCTTGCGCGCGCACTCGCCCGACACAGCATCCCAACTCTTCAAAGAACGCATAAAACAGAAGCCCCTCTATTTACGCCCAACATCGCCCACACCTGAAGACAACCGCGACCGGCGCCGCCGCCACCGTCTCCAAAAGAAAGAATATTTCCTCCGCAAACAGAAGCCGCGGCCCTTGTCTGCGCGCGAGAAGCGCGTCTCTGGGATCTACGACCTGCCTAAGGAGGAGTGCAAGTATGCGATTTTCAAGGGTCTGCATGCTATGTGGGTGGAGTATATGAGGGAGGTGCTGGATATTGGGAGTCGCAAACCCGAGGAGGTTAATGTGACGGCGTTGTCGCATGGGAGTAAGCTGGTTAGTGCTGATTTCCATGGGGCGGAGATGGAGGTTGTCAGGAGTCGGTGTGCGGGGAGGGTTGGGGTTAGAGGCATTGTGGTTAGGGATACGAAGTTTACTTTTGTGGTTGTTACGGAGGGAGATGAGGTTAAGAGTGAGTTTTTTTTATTTTTTTTTTCTTTTATTGTTTATTTGCGTAAGGGTTGGTGAGGCTGACGCTGGTGGTGTTTACAATAGCTTTGCCGAAGGAACAGACGATTTTTCGTTTTCGGGTGCCGCTATCTGCGCCTAGCCAGGATGAGATGGATGTGACGGAGGATGCAAGTGCAGATGCTGGCTCCAGTGCTAGGAAGGAGCTTACTTTTGAGCTTCATGGGAGTCAGTTTCTGAATCGGCCGGTTGATCGTGCAAACAAGAAGTTCAAGTGGCGCAATGTGGACTACCTTTGATTGATGGTGTGGTACTATCGCTTATAATTTTATAATGTTGACGACACTCTATGATGGGTAGGCATAGCGAAAGGACGGCACTTATTCGGCAGTCATGCTGGCAATGGAACGCGGATGCTGAGGGAATGAAGCCAGCCGCGAAAGTCCTGGCGCCAGTCGATATGGGAGAGGATTCCTGGCGGCGCTGCGCATTGCCCTCAAACATGGACCAAGCCTCCGGCCTCCTGTCATGCCGTCCATTGGTATCAATCAAACCTACTTCGGACTATACTGCGGAATGTAGAGATGCTGCGTCTCGACGGCTACAGATCTACTTCCCCAAGACTTATGTTGAGTTTGTTTCTTACGTATGCTACAGGACGTGGGCTTTGATTGGCCAATTAGCCAGTATTCAAACGCACATGCTATTGAGGTGATTCAATGGGTATCATTTAAGCTAAAGAACTGCTTCTCGAGTTCATAGGATATGATCGAATTTCAATTTGATAGTGAGTCTCTTATGACAGCCATAGATGAGGCCTGACCCTCGACTTGATAGCAAGTCGCATCGTCAAAGGGCTGTGCCCTGGGCCAAATGGCGAGACCGAGCTGTTAGCATATGCCACTAACCCTGGCCAAGCACATGTATGTTTGCATTGGTCGCCAGTATGGATGTTCACCGACAACCATAGTATTCGTAGGCTACGCATGTCAAGCATCAACAGCGGCGTTTCCGTTGGTGGGACGTCTTCTACCCAGGAAGCGTCGAGGGCCGCGGCACACGTTCCATACAGCGTGTCTGCTGAACGAATGTCCGCATCGCCAATGTGCGGCATAAGACTGGTCCGTCAAAGTCTGATAATCCAGGCCAATAATCTCACATTCCTGCCCACTCAATGCTGAAAGTCCTCACACTCTCTTCATCCGCAGTGTTCTCCTTCTTCTCAGCACCTCCAATCATAAATCCCTTCTTCACGCCAGTACCCAATCGACCTCCGGCGATAATTTCCATCAAATCGAACTCTTCGTCCCATTCGGCTGAGACAACCAAGAAATGAGAGTGGAATCGTAAGGGATCACCCGGATAGGCAAGGTACTGGCAGCCGAATCGAAGACCGGGGGACAGGAAATAACCCTCGGCATGAAGATGAGCGAACAAGGGATAAGACGAGGGAACCTGAGGCATTGGCAGCAGCTGCTCAGCCGAGGGCTCCGCTGGGAGAGGCGGACGGGCCGTTGCGGGCGTGATACCCATGGCATTATCCGGGGCGACAGTCGTCGAAGTACGTCGAGAGGTGGTTTGACTATGGCTTGACGGTTGACTGTCTGTGAAAAGGTCCACCACTGGGTCATCCTTAGACCCATCAGCGACAGCAGGTGCGGGTTCAGGATCCTCAGAGGAGTTCTTTGATTTGGCAGCTTTGGCTTTCTTTTCTTCTAATTTCTTTAACGTTTTCTCTCTCTGTTGCTCTTTCCGGCTGGCTTGCAGCCGCATAGCTTGGAGGCCTTGGGATTCTAGCTCACGGAGATACTTCTGGCGATCTGCCTCCATAAGGGCTTTCATGCCTTGGTTCTGAACTTTTACCTCGTCTACAATGCAAGCTACACCTTTCTCCACCAGCAGCCTCGCCTCCTCCGGCATCAGCTCCAGCGGCAATCCCAAGAAGACATTTTGTTGTGGGATTTGCGGCAGAGTGCCAATCAGAACACCACAGATGTGATGCTCCCGTCTCAAATACGTGACGGCATCAATAGAGAAGAGATAGTAGTTACCCGCGATATACGAGATCGGGATGGGGAGGGTGGGCTCTGTAGTCATTTTTGTTTATGTGTGAAGATGTTCAAGTTTATCAATTGCACTGCTATAACCAGATCTTGATGTTAGCTTATTGCTCCGCACAAGACATGCAAGATCAACATGGTAAATAAGGAGTGCAAGTCATTTTCGATACATTTCTCAATCACATATGCTCAATTAATGAGATATTTTAGTGAGCTTCAGGGGATTGACAGATTATAGTATTTGTATAATCATGCAAAGACAGGCAATATTAAGAAAGTAGAGATAATAACTTACCATCAAATACAAGAGTACATGACAAGACGAAGAGATGCTCTGGAATTTGGCCAGCAAAACCAGAGCTATGTCAATGGCGGCTGTGTGTGTCTTAAAGAGATGGGAGAAAATGTAAATTTTGGTGGGAGAAGCAGCTCTTAAAAGCTAAACCCTGACGGAGCCTTTCCTCTTCGCGTTAGTCGCATAGAAAGGTGGGCTGCTTATGCCTGAGGCATCATTTTCCGTCATAGAGACTAGAAAATAGGGCCCGTCACCTGTCACTGCAGCTTGTTGTTGAAATTTGAGTATAGCTTCATCGGATCTATCCGATGGCGGCTGAAGTTGAAAAGCATCAATCTGACTATCGGGGAAGGCTCGTTGGAACAAGCAATACAGCATCACGTGCCATAGATGGTTGCGCTAAGCCTGAAGCGGCACTGCTGATCAGCCCAAACAAGAAACCTCTATTACTCTTCTATCCTATGCTAGCATATTGGTAACACGACCAGCTGTGGCCGCGATGAATTTCCTTTTACTCCTCTTTCTGGTGTTCTTTGCGCCTCTCCTTCTATTCCTAGGTAAGTGACTTCCCCATCGCTAGCGAGTCTCCATTGTTGACACCTCGGAGCGTGGCTTGCTCTATCGTCTTGCTTAGGGAGTCGCCTTCGCTCCCGGTTCACGCGGGACTCACTCAGAGAGGGCATGGATGGCTACGGAAGGGACTATCTCCGAGGAATGGCTGGCTCCGGGCCTGCCATGTCTGAACAAATCGAACTGGAGAATATGCTGAGAGATTCGGACCACGAAGAATGATTTGCGGACTTCCTTCACCCTCATTCAACATAGCAGCGTCAGCTTAGAATTCTAGGTCCGCCTTTTTTGGCATCCCGCCTGGACCCGCGCCTTCTTGGGCTTCCTTGTCTCCTTCGGCCGGCGGTAGACTGAAAGGCTTAATTTCGAACTTCCGTCTGCTGAGTGTAAACGCCCAGTCTTGTCCAATGTTCTGATCACTACCTCCGCCCCGTTCGTGTAGCACAGGTAGTCGATGGGTTTTGAGCACGCCTTGCGGTGGCTCTTCACCGGCTGTCGCAGCACCTGAGGTTGCGAGGGCATCTGCAGAGTGCGGGAAAGGACAAAGCTCGATAACACCATCGTTCAGAAGTTCGACCCATCGCACAAGGCCCGAGGAGCGGGGAAACAGGGACAGAGGCATTGTTATCATAGCTGTGACACGTGCAGAGGGTGCGCTCATCAAAGCCTTTAGCGAGTGAAGAAACGGCAGAATGGTTTCGGGCTGGCTGGCCTCGGGAGGGTAAAGCGTGGGGTTGAGCAAAGAAGGTATGATAATGCGGTGGACCGTGTTTGGGGGACTTTGGGCGATGGTGGCTTGAAGGCGCTTATAAATTGAGATGAACAGGGGTTCATTTGTGCGGGCAAGAGGGATATAGTTGATAGTCGCGATGGATGGGTGGGTTAGACGTTTGGTGAGGTCGAAAGCATGACAAAATGCTGGCTGCTGAGCCTGATCTCCGTTCGCTGCGGGCGAAGCTTGGTCTCCTGTGGTTGCGACGGGCGCTGCATCTGTTAGACTCATTCGTGTTTCACACAGTTATGGTAGATAGTATCCCATGCCTTACCTCTTGACCCAGCGACCCCGGCCCCGAATTCCCCCAGACGCTCATACCTCCAGGCAATCTTCATGCGCTCTCCCTTTCGCTTGGCTGGTTTCTCATCTGCAACATCCGCAGGA
The DNA here is from genome assembly GCF_009193445.1 of Aspergillus pseudotamarii. Classification (NCBI taxonomy): domain Eukaryota; kingdom Fungi; phylum Ascomycota; class Eurotiomycetes; order Eurotiales; family Aspergillaceae; genus Aspergillus; species Aspergillus pseudotamarii. Next base: position 130,642 of record NW_022475093.1, on the reverse strand, counting down.
CCTATCAAGCCAGGAAGGCTTCTGCCCCATTGCTCGGGCATTCCGACAACGTGAACCTTTTGGTCCTGTACGACACCTTCCGCTGCATAGTACCGTAACAATGCGCCTGCAAAATCCGTAGTTCCATTCTCTTCAATTAAGAGAGTCTTTCCAATGGGAAGCCCGCCGTGTCCAGCTAGGAGGTTGTCTAGCGACCGGCTACCTGTCGAAGTAGTCGGACGCCCATCGTCGGGAGAGGGTCGGATTCCGGGGTTTGTTTCTGGGGCAGCCGCGGCTTGCTGCGGTTGCGCAGTAGAATTGAGGGCAGAGGCGCGATCGACGCCTGTTGTTAAGCTAATATTTCTTTTGCGAAAAGACATTTTGTGCTGTAGTTGACTTGTAAAGGTGTTGTTGCTCTTGAATACTTTTTTTGAGGAATAGCTGCGGGGCAGCTTCCGGGTGGAGTAAAAGCGGCAGTGCGCTAAAAAGTCGAGCAAAAAAGCTGCGGCGATTCCTTTTGCAGTTTTCGGCCGCGTCCCATCAATTGAGCCTTCTACCACTTCCCCCAACTCGGTGAACTTGCGGCACTTCAGCAATTCCTCATTATATACTGTTCGAATTTGCCGAGTTATTTGTTTCTGTCGCTGCATCGTCGCAACCATGTCGGACCCATTGCTTTTCGAAGACACCTTCACCATCACTGGTGTCAACCAGCAGAAATACGATCGCGTTTCTCGCCTGACCTGCACGTCCTCTGATCACACGTCTACCTTCACTCTAGATGTCAACACTGAGCTCTATCCTTGCACGACTGGAGAGTCAGTGTCTATGGCTCTCGCTTCGACCCTTTCCCTGGACGGCAAGGAGGACACTGGCTCGAAGGGCTGGAGAGAAGTCGGCATGGGCGAGCAGACCCTGGCAAACGACTACGACTATGTTTGTCATGGAAAGGTCTACCGCTTTGAGGAGGGAACTACCCAAGGGAACATGTAAGTGGACTTTTATTGTACCATGATCTACCTAGTCGCATGCGCATCGCGATCAATACCGGGACCATTGGCTAATTGAGACCACTAACAGGGCGGTTTTCATCTCTTTCGGTGGACTGTTACTCTATCTTGAAGGACCCTACAAGAAGCTGGCGCCCTTGAGGATCGACTATGTGTATCTACTTCTGAAGAAATGAAGGAAACGAGGAAAGATATCATCCCATCAACACTTCGTATCGAAAATTCATGGGTATCTGTGTCCGGGGTTGGCTTTCGGACTGACAGAAAATTTTGCATTAATTGGGATGTTTGGTTGCAGCGTCGGCGTTTGATTGGCGATTGGGTATATCAATAGAATATCAAACAATTCTCAAAATATGTGTTCTCATCTACCAATTAATTCAAGGTCGGTAGCCGCTCAGTTTGCGAAATGCGAGGCTGTTGGGAATTCAAAGCGGCGGTGCATCCTCGTCAGAATCTGGAAATAGTCGGGTTCATTCTCGGGGGTCAAGATGCCATGTCTGATGAAGAAATCAATGAAGACGACTGCGCAATTGGGCTTGAACTCCCCGTTCGCTAGAGCCGTCTTTGTTTCTTCAACGGTATACAGCTTAAATTCTTCCACTTCGCCGTCACTGGGCTTTGGGACAATGTCACGGCTAAGCTTGATGTCGTAGACATACTCTACCTCCGGTTGTAGCAGATCGACCTCGCCTCCGGCTCGAGAGTCCCGCACATAGAAATACGAAACACAACCTACTGACTTGGCAGTGGCCCTGACGACGTCCCCAGGCAGGGATGCCTCTTCCTCTGCTTCGCGAACAAGGCATTCAAAGGGACGTTCGCTGGTGCTCATTCCACCGGCCACGGAATTATCAAGCATGCTAGGGTATGTCTGCTTGGTCCTTGCGCGCCTGGGCACCCAGAACTGCATACCTTGCTCATCTTCCACATAACAAGTGGCGTGCACACCATACGACACAATGCCAAACAACGGGCTGGCACATCGTTCCATCTCGAGCAAGAACTTACCCCCAGGAGCATAGATGGGGTACTTCTCGTTCCGCCACCCCTTTAGGATCTCAAAGTTTCCCCGTTTGGCCTCTGCTTCAAGGGTCTCAGCCATGACATTACTGCGCTGTTCTGGGGTTGCATCTGCAGCAGTGTTCAGTGTGACAGTTTGGCTTGTAGGGTCCACCACCCAGTGTTCGGCGGGCCAGCGGAACTTCGTCACGGCCCAGTTGAGTATGTATCCCAATACCGCATCGCAACCATTGACCTTAAAGGCGTGGTGTTTCTTCAGGTGGGCTGCATAGAATGCGGGGTTGTCTTCGTAATATGGGAATCTGTTCTGGAATGTTGGTAAATGATAATAAGAAGAAGAGAAGGGACCGATTACTTATCGCATTCGTCAACTAGTTCCAGGTTAGATTTGGCCATTGTGTACGCAACCACGTCTAGTGTAAATTAAGAGCCAACTATGCATGCATACAGTACATGCAATACAATGTGTCAGAGAAAACCAGTGACCAGCATAATGTCAACCCAGCCACCGTAATAGGTTAGACTGGTCCACAACCCTTATCGATAAGGGCAGGCGGACGATTTCGTCACCAAGCTTTTCTTTGCGATTCTATCATATGGAACCCCCAGGGAAATTCTCACCAGCTCCAGTAGCTACCACGATCGTTCTTTCTTACACAGCTTAACAATGCATTGTATCCCCCAATTGCCTCTATAACCAGACTATTAACCATTCTAATCGGCATCCGTTCATTCATTCTTTGACTTCTAATTAACAAGATACCCCCACTTGCATTTGTTTATCGCATTGTATTGTTTTAACTACTAAACTACTTACTCTTCCTCCGCCGCGATGTTCTCCGTCATAATCCCAGGCAGACCCTGCCTCACAGACATCGTCCCAGTCGACCCCCAACCCAACGGCCAATCTACCAAATTCGCCTTCACAATCCCCCTCACCCCAGACCTCTCCGACATTGTCGTCTTCCTCCTCCCCGGCACCGTCCTACCCCCAGACACAGCCGCCGCAATCTACATCCAATTCCCCTCCGACCCCAACGGCTTCCGCTTCATCGGCGCCCTCGCCAACGAAAAGCCCTCCTCCATCCTCCCCACATCCCCACCCCCAAACCTCCAACCGGGTATGACAGCAACATTAGGCATCTCACTCGAACCCATCGCAACCGTCGCACCGCAGCTCGAAGCCCTCGAGGCAGAAAAGGGCACCTCGGGCCAGCTAGTCCGGCAGACGAGACAGATTACGACGAAGGTGCTCGCGCAGCGGATTATCGGGAATGCGTTTAACTTCCTGGCGAGCTTTGCCTCAAGTGATCAGGATGCGGTGCCGTTGAAGGCTTTTCGGGATTGGTGGTCTAAGTTTGAGAGGAAGGTTGAGATGGATCCGTCATTTTTAGAGAGGGAGGATCCGAGTGCTAGTGGGTGATGAATGTTTCATTTCTTTCGATTAGGGGAGTTTTGTCTTGGGTTGGGTTTGTTTTCGCTAGGGATTAATTGGGGCGTTGTTCGTGTCACTATCTGTTTTATACCTGATTTGCGGTACGTTTACTTGCATGGGTTATGCTTGTGGGTAGTGTCTAGCTTGATTGCATTGCGTTGGGCTATTGGCGTGCTTTATTGTCGCCAATCAAGGTCCAGGATCTCTTTTTATTAAAGAATAGAATGCAGGTGCCCAGAATATATTTACATTCATTCACCTTGTCTATATTTCATCTCTATAGAGAAGTCTAGGTGGAAAGGAACCTATGCCAAAGTCCAGCCGCCCAGCAGTTGATTCCAGCAGACGGGTATCTACTCAACCTCCCCAAGCAAGAACCGCAAAAAAACGACCAAAATATCGAACCCATCATGCGCCAGGTCCACCCTCGCCAATGCATCATCACTCTGCTCTTTCGGGAAAACGCCTGTTCGGGTCCGTGTGTTGACGATCTCGCTAACGATGAACCCGTTGTATTCTGGATGACCCTGGACTGTGATAAATTTACCCGGCAGCAACATGCCCTGGACAGCGCAGTTGGATGAGGAACCGAGTGGAATCACGTTCGTGGGACAGCTGACGACGATGTCTCGGTGCATTTGGTGGATGCGCTATGATGTCACATTGTTAGAATGGGAGGTAGGAAAGATATTGGGTGCATGGAAAAGGTGGTAGTTGTATGGGTTGAATGTTTGAGGCGGATTATAAAGGCGAATAGTCATAAGGGTGCACTGCATACCACTCTGTCCTTTCCGAAGAGTTTCTTCCCTTGGTCTGTCAGGTCCATGTCGCAGACGGCAAGCTCCCAGCCGGCATCGCCGCGGCCGACTTCGACGCCGAGTGCGCGGCCGATGATCTGGTGTCCGAAGCAGATGCCGACGACTTTTACACGGTGGTCTTCAAGGGCTTTCTTAGTGTATTCGACTAGTTTAAGGATCCAGGGGTCGTTTTCGAAGGAGTCATGTTCTAAGATACGACGAGTTAGCACAATGCGGAATGGAGGTTACGTTATCAGGTGTATAAAGCGGCATATGTATAGGTCCAGTGATCTGGTACACTAAGGGGAACTCACTGGATCCTGTCTGCACGATCGCATCTATATCCTCCAACTTGGGGTATTCTTGCGCATGGACAACGTCCCATCGAGTAATATCAAGGCTGGTTTCGGGATCCAATCCCAGGGACGTGGCGCATTCGCGGAAAAGTTGAGCGAATAACCCGAAGTAGCCATCGTACCTTTTGTCCACGCTTTCTACTGGAGTGTCGCATTCAAGAATGGCAATCCGGAGTGGGGGGCGCATTGTGGTGGCGAGGGTGAGATCACAGGGTAAGGAGTGATGTCTGAAGATAGATCAAGGTAGTATCAAGAAATTCCTAAAGCCAATGGGTTGCAGCTCCTACGCGATAAACGAGTTTTGGAGGAGTATATGGGAAAGTGTATGTAGTTGAGTCATTTTCTTATCAGATCAAAGGTACGCCTGGGTCCCACCGCCCTTTCGATCAGGCAAATCTTACGAGTTCAAGATGACTGCCAGGGTATTTCTTATAGGGTTCTGGTATTGTGATCCTGCTCCTCCCTGCAGCCTTTGCTTTTTTTTCCCCGGGACATCGGAATGCTAAATACTTGGTCTATTGGACAATCATCGCGAAGTCTGTGCGTTTCCGGAGTACTATCCGAACACATGGGATGCCGGACTCTAATCCGATCTCAATTCCCGCAGTGTCGAAATAAGCCCTAGTCCCAGCTGTCTTTCAAACTGTGGTGCGGCCGACTTCGAACGTAATTCATACGACAGCAGATTAGGGCCTCCTTAATAATAGACGCCAAGGGAATCCCCTGTCTATCTATCTTACCCTTTGTATCGCCAAATGTTGTACTTGTCTTGAGAAAGCGGCAAGTCGGAAAAGACAGCCCTAGCGCTGCGCCTTTGAGGACTCGATGGGGCTACACCGGGAAGTCAACCAGTGGGAAAGCGGCAATATACTTCGTATGGATGCATGAACACTTGGTGCGGATGACACAATTCCGGGGGCATTTTGGTCATCAGGTCCCAATCTGACCATAGACAGGCCGCAGCGGAAAAGAAGAAAAGAGACTAAGACAGTCAATGTAAGGTAAGAAAGACAAAGTGGGTCATAGATTTATGAACAGGCCGTACTTATCAGTGCGAAATGAGGGGGTGAAATACCATCAGTGCAGCGACATGCATGCGGCATTTTCATTAGCCTCGGCCGTCTTTATTTTTATTTTCTTTTTTCTTTTTTCTTCTGCTGCTACTGCTGCCCCCTCTTCTTCTATATGGAGGATATGGGATTACCGACCCTCAGCATACATTTCGGAGGTGACTCAAACATTTGAACCTTATAACGTGCAATGAGGGAGTCAATGGAGAGAGAAATTCAATCATTCCGTCTTTCCGCAGCCGAGTGGAGAACCGAAGGAACCCCACTGGAACAGGGTTGGCTCGAGTCACAACACTGACTCCAACTCACTGCATTAGCGTCTTTCCCATCGTACTGCCTCGACTATAAAAATTTCTGGACTGGAAAGCCTAATGCGACCAAGATTTCCTCTTATTTAACTAGACTGTAGCAGCCCACGAGTGACTTTATCCTTGAGACGATTTTATACTTTTAACTCTAAAGTCTGAAAAGATTTCCAAGGGTCATTTTATTACTGTGCAAACGAATTTGAAAAAGAAGAAAAAAAAGGTTTCCCTTCTTAACGAGTACAATTTCTCACCTCCACCACTTTCCTCGAGGGATGCATGAAAACCCGCAATCATCACATGTTGGCGTCAATGAGTCAACTCCTCTCCTCAATCATGAACAATCTCATATAAATTACTCCGGTGAGCATAGCAACAACGCTCTAGAGACGGGTGATTCATCCACACCATACACTTCCGATGATGAGGAGCCTGTGATCACCCTCTCTAGAGTCACTTCCATAAACCAGGGACTGGAAATCGAACCGAATCTCGAAAGGATCCCTTCGGCTGGGACAGCCTCCAAGAAAGCAGCGGTAGATCCCGAAGGCAAGTCTCCGAGTGAATCCACCGGTTATGCCTCTCGATTTATCAATGTCTCCCCGACGAGGTTCTGGCTAATCTTCGGCGGGGTCCAAATGGGATACATCATTGGATTCTTCGACTCGACTTTAATGGCGTCAAGTCACCCCGTCATAACGTCCCATTTCCATGCCTCAAACTCTGCATCGTGGCTGTCAACAGCTTTCCTTCTGACCTCAACCGCTTTCCTTCCCTTGTTCGGTCGCGTATCCGACACTTTTGGCAGGAAGCCGGTATATCTTTTCGCTATTGCCGTCTTCTTCCTCACCACCGCGTGGTGTGGCATGGCCCAGAGTATCGGGAGCTTCATCGCGGCCCGAGCCTTCTGCGGACTTGGAGCCGGGGGTGTCTTCTCCATGGGTATGATTTTGTCGAGCGATTTGGTTCGCATCGAATATCGTGGAGTCTACCAGTCCTATATCAATCTGTGTCTGGGCGTGGGAGGCTGCCTGGGATTGGCATTTGGCGGGTTTCTCTGTGACCACGTAGGGTGGAGAGGTGCGTTCTTCGTGCAGCTGCCCTTCATTTTTGTTTATTTCCTCGTGGCAGCCTGGACCACCCCAGCCGATTTGGGCCTGAAGAGGGCGAAGACGGAACGGATGACTTTCTTGCAGCTGCTCAAGAACATTGACCTGGTGGGGTCGTTCATCTTGGTTGTCGGTGTGACCTCGTTGATTATGGGTCTAAATTTGGGCGGTAATGTGCTCAGCTGGTCTCACCCCCTGGTCATTTCGTCTTTGGTTCTATCTCTCATCTTAGCTGTGATCTTCGTACGATATGAGCGGACCGTGGAGCGGGCCGTGATGCCGATATCGCTCCTGTCGAAGCAGCCCTGCGCCAACCTCATTTTTGGTAACTTCTTTGGGTCCATTGCTGTCAACACAATGATCTTCAACGCTCCGTTGTATTTCCAGGCAGTCAAACTCGCTAGCCCAACTGACTCGGGTCTCAGACTGGTAGCGTCCACCCTCGCCGTGACGGTTTCGAGCGTCTCGACGGGCTTCATCATCACATGGACCAAACGACTGAAGCCAACAGTGATCATTGGTGATGTTTGTCTCCTGCTGGGAGGCCTCGCGGCATCCACCCTTGGTATGGGCACCCCCGATGTAGTTGCCATGTTATGTGTTTCGCTCGCAAGCTTTGGACAGGGGTTCGCTTTTCCTTCGTTGATGGTCTCCGTTCTCGCCACCAGTGATCCGGATGAGCAGGCCGTGGCTACCACAACCTTGGGTCTGTGGAGAAATCTGGGCTCGGTGATGGGTGTAGCGACAAGCAGTTGGATATTTCAGAACACCCTTGTATACCAGCTTGAAGAAATGGTTACAGGACCCGAAAAGGAAAGTATAATCCTTCTCGTCCGCAAATCAGTCCAGGCTATTGTGAAACTGGACCCAGTCCACCAAGAACAAGGTAAGTCTATCTATCTTCGCACATCCTAATCTATATGCTTGGGCTAATACTGGTATAGTTGTGGGTGCGTATGCGGCAGCGCTCCGTCTGACCTTCTTCTCCGCAGCTCTGTGGGGTGCGCTCATGCTTCTGATGCACTTCCGCGTTCGACTGCCCCGATTGGGCAGTAAGGCTTGAATAGCATTTAATGCTAGTCAGTCCAGTAAGTTCTATTCTACTGAATGATTTCCTTCGTTGCATTGCATTGCTAGGTTTCCGAAAATGGGTATGGGAATAGAATTAATCAAAAGTTCATGGCTTAAGAATGCTAAAATATAAGATTATCTTCAAATACTATACTGCCCACATGATCAACTAGAATCAAATATCAACTCAATCATAGCTTCGATAACAGCCCATCGGATTTGAGCACCGACAAGTGGCTCTTTCTGATCTCCTTCACCGACCGACACCTAGTCAAGATTAGCGTTCTCCTCCCCATCACACCCTAAAACATATTGAAACTTACCCAGCCAACGCCATGGTAATCCGGAACTCCTGCAACAAAATCTTGATAGCCAATTCAACACCCTCTTGCCCATTCCACTAGTAAAACAAGTCAAGTCAGCCTTTGCATCTTCAAAGATCCAAATTCCCCATGATAAGATAAGTAATCATACCGCAAGCCCCCAGATAGGAATCCGCCCCACAAAGCAATGCGAAGCCCCAAGCGCCAACGCTTTGAAGATATCCGAGCCTCGCCGAATCCCACCGTCAACAGCGAGCGGGATCCGTCCTTGTGCGACCGGCGCACACTCCCTCAGCGCATCCAGAGTGGCGGGGACACCATCGAGCTGGCGACCGCCGTGGTTGGAGATGATGACGCCGTCGACGCCATATTGGATTGCGAGTTCGACGTCTTCTGGTGTGTACACTGCATGTGATGTGAGCTATATGGTTGGTTTTATACTTGCAAATTAAGCTATTCGTACCTCCTTTCAACCAGATCTGGAGCTTGGTGTGTTTCCGGAGCCAGGGGATTGTAGTTTCCCAGTCGAGGCTTGGGTCTTTTTGGGGCGTAGTCAGTGACTTGTTCATAGATCAAAATCGGTAGGGTTAATTGAGAAACTTACCATAGTCAGTTCGATTAGATGTATCCAGTCCATGACTGAGGATATTGGGCCATGACATATCCTCTGGGAGAGTGTAATTGTTACGGTACTCGTTCAACCGCTTTCCCAGCAAAGGTACATCAACTGAGAGGAATAGGGCCTTGTATCCCGCCTCTAAGTCTCAACATAAGTATTCATCACTTGATAGATAGGATGGATGTAGAACGCAACAACGCACTTTCAGCACGCTCCAACAATTGAAGTGTAAGCGAGCGATCCTTCAACACACACATCTGCATGGCATAAGGGTTTCCACAGCCCTGCGCGGCCACGTCTTCAAGCGAGTAGTTCGAATACGATGATAGACCCATGCATACATTGTATTTTGCAGCTGCACGCGAGGCTGCTACTTCTCCATCTGGATGGGCCAGTTTCTGGGATGCCGCGGGACTGAAGCCTAGAGGGAAGGCAACCTTGGGTTTATTCTGTTAGTTTTTGGGAGAGGTTAGGGGGGGTTGTTGGTGTTCAATGGGGACGTACTTTTGTGCCGAAGATCTCTGTTGATGTGTCGATTTGGTCGACGTTGATTAGGATTCGGGGACGGATTTTGTAGCGATCGAAGGCTGCTTCGTTCTCACGGAGTCTGGTGGTTGGGACGTGGTGTGGTTAGTAATGTCGAGATCTATTCAGTGTTTGGAGGTTGATATATAGCCATTGACATACGTGATCAGGTCCATGGCTCCTTCATTGTAGTAGTCTGTGTAGTAGACCTATGAGCTTGTGTCATGGCTGGCAAGACAGAGATCAAACACACCTCTGACCATCCGCGGAAGCTTTTTGCTTCCTTCAGCTTTTAGGTCTGCGATGCAGGAAATATCCTTGTGTAATGTCTCTCCGCGGTGCGCCATTTTGTCACTTTCCAATGTGAATCTTTAGGCGATGAGGGAAGGCAAGAATAAAATCTGGGGTATATAAAACTTAGTTCTACAGCTGACGGGAGCTTTGGAAATTTAGAATATATAGTTCGTGGAAGCTGCTACATTCTTGCGGTCAGACCACAGCACTAGACGCGAACTCTCTCGATCAAACTTTCCCAGACAGACCATCTCGGGGTCATACATCTCAGTATAGACGAATCAGGAGGCCCTCAATCCAGTACTGATTAGACGTGAACCGGCAGCAGGTCCTGAAATTCTGAATATAGCAATCACTGTCCTATTTGGGAAGAGTGGGGCGGACGGAGATCCAAATCGCTATCACGCTGATCCTTTTCCGCGGAATCACTTGCCCGTTTAGTTTCCAGCTCTATTTGATGAGGTGATGAGGGGATCCAGGAGGGGTGCCCCTCTTTGTTTCCTTAATTTCACATTGTGTATTCAATTAAGGTAGCTTGTCAACAGCTTGTTTCGTCTTTTTACTTCACAGCACTTGATTGTTGAGTATAGCATCATGACTCGGATCTTCCTGTATGCTACCCGTCGCCGTAACTAGACATATACGGATGTGAAAGATATAGTGACTTTGGACTAACCGTGCTTTAGAACTGGCGCATCGGGCTACATCGGCGGGGATGTTCTGTACAGCCTGCACAAAAGGCACCCTGAGTACGAAATTACGGTCCTTGTTCGAGACGCCGACAAGGGCGTGAAGATCTCCCAGGCCTACCCTAAAGTCCGCGTCGTGCAGGGAGAGCTTGATTCAGCTGCAGTTGAAGAAGAGGCGCAAAGCGCAGATGTGGTAGTTAGTGAGTTTTTACTATTACTACTTGAAGCTTCTAGTTGTTAATCACTGTGATATCTTGCAGATGCGGCCAGCGCGCAGAACAACAAAGGTGCCGAGGCGGTCTTCCGAGGACTGACTAATTCCAAGCGTACGAAGCCTGGTGAGTCAACTATAACAATGTGGACATGGAAGGCGGGGGTTCGTGATTCTGACCAAGTCATTCATTAGGTTACTGGATTCAAGTATCCGGTGCTACTCTCCTCTCCGCACCTGACATCGAAAAGGGCGTTTACGGAGAGCCCTCCGACAAGATCTACAGCGACATCGATGGCGAACAAGATGTCAAGGCCCTGATCCACAAATACGCAGCCAAGCGTCTCATCGATCACTTCATCCTCAACCTGCCCGAAACCCCGCTTTCACCAAAGACAGCCGTTGTCTATCCCCCAATCATCTACGGCCGCGGCAGAGGTCCCGTCAAGCAGCGAAGTGTTCAGATCCCCGAACTCTCGCGCATCACCCTTCAAAACAAAACCGGCTACCAGGTCGGCCGCGGTCTTAGTACCTGGAGTAACGTCCATATTACCGATATCAGTCAGATCTTCGTGACGTTGGTAGAGAAGGCCGTTGCCGGGGAGGAGGGTCCCTTCTGGAATGAGAACGGGATTTATTTTGCGGAGAATGGAGCTATTGTAAGTTTCACGGTTTTTCTTCTACCGAGTGAGATTCTAACTAGGGATCTAGAACTTTGCAGAGATTGGCCGTCTGGTGGCTGAAGAGGCTGCTAAGCTGGGACTGAGCTCGACATCTGTGAAGGAGATCAGTGACTCTGAGGCGAATGCCCTGTCTGGCCATGGTAGTGTGCTTTGGGGAACCAATGGGCAGGAGCGTGCTCAGCGCGCTCGCAAGGTGCTGGGATGGACTCCTACTGGGAAGTCGTTGCAGGATGAGATTGCTGATACAGTTCGTGCTGAGGCGGCTAGCCTCGGTCTTTTGTCTGTATAGGTGACTTTCTTCAACGGCCTTGTCAGAAATAAGGCTGTTGTGTATATGTGATATGAAACCCAGGATAATGTGCAAACCCTTACATTGCTTTTCTACCCCAAGATTAGAAGTAAACACAGTTACGTAAATCCTTCGAATTCTGTAATAGTATGAACAGTTCAGTGGCTGGATCTACCCCAAGGACATGCATTGTGCTATTTTTTATAACTCTGCAATCGATGGGTATAACTAGACTTTAAGGACCGACTTTGTATCTAGACCGTTGACTTTCAGTTAAAGGATGGTTGATGACGCAGATTGGCTGCGTTTAGTTACTGCCTCTGGCCTTCCAACACCATAAGAATTATCCTTTCTTATCTTTTTCAATACTATTGAACGCACTTGTAACTTCTTTTTCTCCTTACTCCCGTTGCATATTCTGTCCTCATAAGGAATCTATTATTCTATTTCTATTTTTAGAAATATCTCCGTTAGATATATGCTTATGCTCGCATACTTTTTGACCCTCCCTCACTGGGCAAAGCACCAGTGCACCGCAATGTCCTGACTGCTGCCTGCCTCCCACTCATAAATGATTATTGCGATGGAGACATTGAAGCTTCCACAAAACAGTCATCCATATATACCAAATGATACACGTTGGTAGGTCATAGTCCCAGATGACGAACAAAAATAACTTTCTTCTGGGCATGCTTGGCATTAAAATAAGTGTAGAAACGTGGTTGCTCGTGGTAGTAACCTAGCTGATGGTGGATGATAACCCTCCGTCCTTCGCGAGGGAGTATGCTATATCCTCGTTCGGAAATGGGAGTGCGTTTTGGCACGATGGCGAATAATATTGTGCAGGTACTCTAACAAGGATATCCACGATGGAGCTAGCATGCAGTTTAAACCGTCCAGTGCTAAATACTAGTCGCTAGGACTGTGGACGTGGATTGACGGAATGGAGCCTTAGGTCAAATAAACTGGTATAATCAGCTTATCAAGCTGTGGAGAGTAATCTACGCAATTCTGGAACTAAACTTGACTTCTTACCTTCCTTCAATTCAAGCGCTGCTTTACAAATAAAATCCCTGCTAGTATAAGTCGCAGCACTATGCCTACTGCTTGGCTTCATCCACAGATAAGGGACCAAAGCTACAGTAACAATGGTCACGCCTGTGCTATCCCAGGGAAGGTTACTCCGGATATGATTCTGATCTCCTCGATAAGATAGGCTGGAGATTAGGCCTCCCCTGCTCTTCATGATATGACAAAGCCAAGAGTCTGGATTAGTGGGCTCGGGTTCATGCTTCTGATTGCTTACTGATACCGGACCTCTAGGGCATATATATTCCCCAGAAACCCAACGGCTTTTGCTGTAGTCTTCTCTCATTATTTGTCCTGTATCTGCCTTGATATAGCTATTAATCTGCTATATTGATAACTCGCAAAAGATGAAAAGATGAAGCATACAGACCCTGAGAATCAGCGAGACCTCGCGAGGGTAGCCTCCATAGAGGGAGAGCTGTTTCCAATTGCCGCCGAGGGTATGACGACTAAGAGAGGACTCAAGTCTCGCCACGCTCAAATGCTTGCCCTAGGAGGCACGATTGGAATTCGCCTTTGTGTCGGCTCTGGACAGAGTCTCAACATGGGAGGCCCGGTAAATGTCCTCGTACCTACCTGCTTGGGTTTGATTCTTGGAAGCACCCTGGTCCTATCAACGAGTATCTGGTTACCGGTCATGCTAGCCGCCTGAGTGCCTTTGTGGCTACCATCTGCTTTTCAGTGTATGCATTCGGCTTCACCCCAGAACTTCTTATCGTCACTGGGGGAGATATGCAGTCCCCCCGACGCAACCTACCAACCGCAGGAAAACGGTACTTCTACCAACTCGTGCTTTTCTACATTATCGGAGCTTTTGCCATCAGCCCGATCCTCCCGAGCGATGATCCCAAGCTACTCAGAGGTGGGTCTGGCGCAGGAGCCTCTCTATGGTCTATTGCAGCCCGAAACGCAGGTATAGTGGGCTTAGACTCGGTCATAAACACAGTTATATTACTCTCCGCGTTGTCCGCCGGCAATTCTTACTTTTACATGTCAACGCGTGCCCTCTACTCGACGGCCTTGATAGGCAGTGCACCCCGTTTTCTGATGAAATGCACTAAATCTGGGTTTCCTTACAATGCCGTCACGTGCAGCACAGCCATCTGTCTTAGTATCTCAATGTATCCTCCAAAGGAGCAACCGTGTTTAATTGGTCCGTCAATCTGATCAATACTGGGGCATACCAGAGCTGGATCTGTGTTTGTATCATCTATCTACGATTTAAGAAAGGTCACTGATGCCCAGGGAGTGACTGACCTGCCCTATCGATCCCGATTTCAGCCAGCTACGGAGATTGTTGTTTGAGTGAATCGATGTGCCTTGAAAGCCTCACACCAATTCAACTCATTGATAGTTGTGATCTACCATGGCTCTTGGGGGATTTTAGTTTGTCCCAAGCGTTGTACGATTTAATTGGCCAAGGTTATAGAGTTAGGGCAAACCACGGGCCAAAAGTGGATTTAGGCACAGCAAGCCACCGCCACTCCGCATGACTTTTCTGCCAGCAGTACAATCTACTAGGATTAATACTTACGTTGCTTGAACTGCTTGAACTACTTAAATACTTAGATTGCTCGCTTGATATATGTAGATTACTTGGTCCGATTGAGCGGTTCGAGCTACTTAGATTATTTACTTGAATGGTCTGTTTGGTTTATTTAGTGTCAAGGAGCGCCGATAAAGGTAGTCAACTAGGCGGTGAAAATGCTCCACCAAACCAGAAAGGCAAAGTTATTGGCTCGCGGTAATGCGGGGGAAACAGAAAAGGAAAGAGACTCCGAGCAGTTATCAGCACAGTCAGTCGTCTTAGGGAAATGGCTGTTATGGACTCCCTCGAGCTATATTGATTTTCTTACAGTGACTTACCGATTACTTACTATATTGGTTTGAAGATAGCCCAACTAAATAGAACTTCGATAATGCCCCCTTCGAGAAAGAGCAAATCGCGCCGGACTCATACGCTGGGAGGTTGCCAGACCTGCCGACGCCGTCATGTGAAATGCGATCAAATGCGACCAACATGCCTGACGTGTCGTGCATTTGGTGTGTCTTGTGAAGGCTATTCCACGGAGATTCGGTGGATGTCCGGAAAGCACCAGTCACAACAACAACGCCAATTAAGTTCCGAAAGTCGACGTGCAGACAAATCTGCTACTAGTGGGGGTCATGGCACAAGACGCCATCTCTATACAGGTGGGATCATATACCCCGCATTCATATTACATTAGGCTCGTGTGCTGATTTGCCTGTTCAGAAAAATCAAGAGCTTCCATGAGCACGGCGCTGGCCGCGGACCTTGCTTCCGGTACCGTGGATGCGTTACTCACTGAAGTTGATACCAAATCCAAAGAAGTACAAGGCTCATCGACCGGAGATGTCGCAGTTGGGCCTTTTAGTGTTCTTAAGTTCGACCTTTGTACCGATATGAACAACGGACGCCAGAATGCTCAGTCGGAGAAGACAAGCCCCGCCCCGGCCATCAACAGGCTTCCTTACGAGGAAGCATCGGAGTTTGACCCCTTGTTGTCATCTGTAACTGATCCCTTCCTTGGAGCGGACGAGTTCCTTCACTGGGCTGATCTATTTGGCCTTGGATTTGATCTGACCTCGGGGGTATCATCTGATGACTTTAATCATGGTGAACTTACCCATGGTCTATATTCCTCCATTTATAGGAGTGGATTAGATGATATGTCTCACCAGATACAAGATCAAACGTTAGCAGCATTCGAAGGAGACGAAGGACAACGGGGAATGAGGGCACTGACACCACAACAGACACCCATTGAGCTGGTCTCCCCCACGAGCGATATATTGACGGATGCTCCTTTCCTGCTGAAGCACTTCCAGGATAATGTAATTGGGCAGATGATGACTTTGCCTGTCGGGCAAAAGTCACCATGGAAGTTACTGAATATTCCAACTGCCGTACTGACTCTCGGAGATCTTACATACATGGGAGGTCATAACCTCAACCACGCTAGGCTGACCAACTTTTACTCTCTTCTTGCGTGCTCCGCACACCATCTGAGCCTGAATGCCACTATTGAGTCGCCACACTCTGCAGAGCACTGGAAGCAAGTAACCCATTATTCGTACCATAAGGCGAAGGACCATATACAGCAATCGCTGAAGATAGAGGTGAATGGGCCGAAGAAAGCCAAGTACAAGGACCAGCTAATGGCTATATCCGCAATGGCAGCCTTTGCAGTTAGACTCTCACTTTGGCCCCTGGCTACGCTCACACCTGGCTGACTATCAAATCTAGGTTCTTTCCGGGCATCAGAAGGATGCACGGTGTTATATGATAGATGCCGAGCGCCTCATGCGTCTCCGTGGTTTATCGAAACGCGAGATCTCCCGGAAAGCGCGTGTGCTGCATCATATCTACACGTGGATCCGCATCGTAGGTGAGAGCACCTATGTGCTTCACGATTACAACCCATCCGCTTCGTTTATTGAGGCACTCAACCACTGCTTCCAGCCCCGCGAAGATATGCCGGAGCATGATAACAGCCGTCGAAGCGGGCTGGATGCGCGATTGGATGACTTTCTACTCCTGCAGCCGCGCCAGTCGGACAGCGATCTGGATATCGACGCACCCAAAGAGCGCGAAGTAGCCCTTCACGACATCCACTTGGAAGACTCACGCCGTTGGGCAGACACGCTTTATAGCGAGATCTACGGTATACCTGAGACATGGCTAAGTTTAGTATCACAAACGACCAGGTTAGCCAATGTCATGGACACTCTAGTGGCCTCTGGAGGGACAAAGAGATTTATGAACTCAGAGGCGTGGGAGGCATTACAACGACGAGCCACCCGTCTTGAGAACATGATTTGCTCTTTTAACTCAGATAGAAGTAAGGGAGGCAATACCGACTCGTCAGGAGGGCCGGCCCGACCACATACTCACATGCTCCGAGCATTAAACACGGCCCTTGTAATCTTTTTCTACCGCCGCATCCGCAACGTTCACCCATCAATTCTTCAATCGCACGTCGATGAAGTCATAGCGGCTCTGAAGGATTTTGACACGGCCCTAGCTCAACATAAAGTTTCTGGTCCAGGCACCGCGTGGCCGGCGTTCATGGCCGGATGTGAAGCCACGGCACCATCTAAGCGCGATGCTCTCCTGCGATGGGTCGAGAAGGGAGGCGCACAATGCGGCTTTGCATCCTTTGTAGTCGCGAAGGATGTGATGACCGCCGTGTGGAAAGAGCAAGACGGATACCTCCGATACAATCGCGCTGGAGGCCCATTACCTACGTGGATGGATATATTGAGACAGAAAAAGCTTTGGCCAATGCTTTCATGAGGGGAAAAGAACCATATATTTTATCATTTCCTGTCATACATATTCACAGATAGAAAGCTGAAGCACAAAACGCCGGAATGTCACGTCTCACATGATTGAGTCAATAATGCTTATATATTCCTCCCAATATCCACCGTTCAAACAGTCTTAACACCAGCCGACTGCATGAACGACGCCAACTCAGCCTTGTGCTGGTCTGCCAACAGGGCAAAGGGCTTCCGCAGACCACCAGTGGGTTGGCCAGTCAACTCAACACCAGTCTTCACAGCAGCAGCATAGTTATGCGACTCCAAGAACTTGCAGATAGGGTAAGCTTTAGACCAGAGCTCCCTACCCCGCTTCAAATCACCCTTCACAGCAATAGCGTCCCACAACTGCACCGCCAACTCTGGGATAACGTTCGCAGCGCCCCAAACACAGCCAGGCGCTCCAGCCGCCATACCATAGAACGTAAGGGTATCCCAGCCGTTGAACGCGGTGATCTTATCCGACAAAGCAAAGACCAGCTCTGTGTACGCCGGCGCATTGCCGGATGTATCCTTCATGTACTTAACGCCGACCTTGGACAGATCAGCAAGCTGCTGCGGCGTCAAGGTCAAGCCGCTCGCAGACGGGATGTTGTAGTACATAATCGGCAGCTTCGACTCGGTGTGGATCTCGCTCATCATCTCCGTGAGCTGTTCGTAGTTAACTGGGTCGTAGTAAGGTGGAACGACCATCACTGCTGCGGCGCCGACTTCAGCGGCGTGCTTGGCCAGTTCGACGGCCTCCTGTGTCGAGGTGGCGCCGGTGCCGGCGACCACCGGCACACGGCCCGCAGCGTATTTAACACAGAGCTCAGTTAACTGCTTGCGCTCGGCGAGGGAGAGGACTGTGAATTCACCCGTGCTGCCACCGGGGACGAGGCCGTGCACGCCCGCTTGGAGGAGTCGGTCGATGTGGGACTTCAGACGGGATTCGTCGATCTTGCTGCCGTCGTCGGTGAAGGGGGTGATCAAGGCGACCATAACGCCCGTGAGTTCTTGGTTGCTCATCTTGGTGGCTTGGTTTGATTAGGTGGTTGGAATGGGTTTCTTAGAATACAGTGAATAAGTGGTATGAATCTTTTGAAACTGATAGTCTGTTCTTTGGTCGGTTGCTGGCATGGTTTATTATTACTTATATCTACGAGTGTGCCGGAATGGCTTTCCTTGGGTGGTTGTTGGTTGTTGATTGTTGGATACGATTCTAAAAGTAAGTATCATTCCGACGGGTTTGATCTATGGATCCGGGGTAAAGTTCTCCATGTGCGCCATGATTGACATGAGCATATCACCAGTTTGGTCGATGGATTAGTATCGGTTTCGGAACGACCTGCCTGTTTCGGGTAACAGTCATCCAACCCTAAGTGTCAATGTCGAACTCCGATAAGGCTGGAATCGGGATACGCTAAAGTTCGCCCCTCAAATCAACTTACTTGCTTAAGGTATGTGCACCCGAGAGAACCCCGCGGAGGGGCAATTTCGGGGTCGAATCTTATGACATTGGTCGTTGATTGAAAGCTGTGGTGAGTGGGGTAGCTCCTGTCTTGTTTTCTCGTTTCGTGTAGATAAAGCTGCCTGTCTCTAGACATAGAGACCTGGACTATTTCTCTTAATATTCTTCAAGCTTCCTCATATCTCCGACTTTATTATACCCGACTCTGGCACTTTGCAATTTTCTTCCATTTCTTTAAACGAGTCATTACTACAGTACCCACGCCATGCCAGATCTCGATCTCTTCCTTGATATCACAGCGCCAAACGGTCGCCAGTATAAACAACCCACGGGTTTGTTTATCGACAATGAATTTGTGAAGTCCACATCTGGCCAGACAATTGCCTCTATTGATCCTGCGTGAGTTAATTATCAGAACTCTATTTATGATTATCTTCGTACAAAGCTAACGCCCCCTGACAGAACTACCCGTGAAATCGCTTCTGTCTATGCAGCCGGGGCCGAGGATGTTGATAAAGCAGTCAATGCTGCCAAAGCTGCCTTGAAGGATGATTCATGGAAGCTCCTCCCAGCCACAGACCGGGGAATGTTAATGGGTCGGTTGGCCGATTTAATAGAGCAGAATAAGGAGCTTTTCGCTACGATTGACGCGTGGGATAACGGTGAGTTGAGTCTGAGTCCGATTCCGATTATACATATGTACTGATCGATCTACTAGGAAAACCATACCATGTTGCGCTGAGCGAGGACCTGGTGGAAGCCATCACCACCTTCCGGTACTACAGTGGCTGGGCCGACAAGACATTCGGCCAAACGATCAACACCACCCCCCAGAAGTTCGCCTACACTATTAGACAGCCCATCGGTGTGGTGGGTCAGATCATCCCATGGAACTATCCCCTGTCCATGGCAGCCTGGAAGCTGGGGCCTGCTCTGGCGTGTGGTAATACTGTGGTGATTAAGGCTGCCGAGCAGACGCCCTTGAGCATCCTGGTCCTGGGAACCTTGATCAAGGAGGCGGGCTTCCCTAAGGGTGTTGTTAATATTATCAATGGATACGGTCGGGAGGCTGGTGCGGCTTTGGTGCAGCACCCCTTGGTTGATAAGGTGGCTTTCACGGGCTCCACTGCTACCGCGAGAGAGATTATGAAGATGGCTGCGGGCAGCCTGAAGAATATTACTCTTGAGACGGGAGGGAAGTCGCCCCTGATTGTCTTTAATGATACCGATATGGAGCAGGCCGTGAAATGGTCCCATTTCGGTATCATGTCCAACCAGGGCCAGATCTGCACTGCTACGTCGCGGATCTTGGTCCAGAAGGACATTTACGATACCTTTGTTGAGCAGTTCAAGGGCGCTATTCAGACCACGTCTAAGATCGGAGACCAGTGGGATGAGAGCACCTTCCAAGGACCCCAGGTGACTCGCGCTCAGTATGATAGAGTGCTTGAGTACATTCAAGTGGGCATTTCGGAGGGCGCGACCGTGGCTTCCGGAGGCGGTGCTCACCCACCCAACAGCAATGGAGAGTCGGGATACTATGTTAAGCCGACTGTTTTTACGAACGTTAAGGACTCGATGCGCATCTATCGGGAGGAGATCTTTGGCCCCGTAGTTGTCATTGTGCCTTTTGAGACGGAGGAAGAAGCCATTCGGCGTGCAAACGATACCACCTATGGTCTTGGTGCGGCTGTGTTCACAAAGGATCTTGAGCGTGCTCACCGGGTTGCAGCGGAGATTGAGTCTGGTATGGTCTGGATCAACAGCAGCCAGGACTGCGATCCTCGGATACCGTTCGGAGGTGTGAAGCAGAGCGGAATCGGGCGAGAATTAGGTGAAGCTGGACTTGAGGCGTACAGTCAAGTAAAGGCTGTCCATGTCAACATGGGCAACAAACTGTAGAAAGTCACGAGAATGAAATGTATGTATTGAATATAGAGCAGATAGAAAAACAATCACGTTGTCGGCCTTAAAAAGGTGATTTGATAAAGTCCGGTGAAAGATGCGCTAGTCCCTTTTCAGTCTAGAGGAATCTTGATCATCTCCCCGCAAATCTTCGGAGTCGTTCAGTTCACTCCCTCTCATCAACCAATCGCTCCGTGGGCTTGGTGAATATTAATTGGCCTGGGTAAGGGTACGGACTGATGCTGTTCTTTTCCGTGTTGCATTATTTAAATGGGGTACAACCTGTAGTTCGTTACGGGGCTCACCGTTGACTGGACTAGACTGACAAGAACCTTTATCTCCTTGCAGGTACCGAAGAAGATCCGTCGCTTTTTCATGGCCCGATTAATATACGAAGATACTCTTTTTTACCTTTTGCCCTTCCATTGTGGTATTTATTTCGTTTCTCAATCATCGCCGCCATCCGTAACTCCGACAGAAACGACAGTCAGGATCTCAACGCAACCGGGAATCTTACAGGTAGCCACGATGCGCTGCGGATCTGGTCTCTGTGGCTGATCGCGAGGCTTTACGTAACAATATTCGGGCGCTGGATATAAAGTGGCTCAAGAAGAGCTTGGGGTATTACATCGGGTGTTGATATGGCTTCGGTTTCTACACTCAACGGCAATGTCTTGCCGTCACCCGATCTGGATGTCTCCATAGAGGTGGCAGCTACCGACCAAACTGCAGATACTCCTGGCCTGGAAGTAGACATTGCAACCCCGGACAAACTAGCCACGGAAGAAAATGCTCGAGAAAGCCCATTCGGTGAAGGAGGGGCCCTGACGCCTAATAGCACTACAATGAGCGTCTCACGGACGCCAGGCAGTGATACCGGCCGACGAAAAGACACCGCACGGAAGCCCAGGCGCGTCCGAACTGGCTGCCTCACCTGCCGAGAGCGCCATTTGAAGTGTGACGAAGCTTTGCACCAATGCCAGAATTGCCGGAAATCAGGCCGGATATGTAGACGTGGGGTCCGTCTCAATTTCATCGACACACAGACGGTAGCACCTCCTCATTACATTCCTCGCCCTCCAGGATCCCGTGTGACGTTCCGTGACGAGTCTAGACACATAGCTTCCGAGTATGTTGGGGGATTTGAAAGATATCCTCCGCCAGTAGCGGACCCTCCTTTGAAGGTGGACAGTTTCACGAGCCCCCCTCTGCCGTCTGCGTATAATCCGCATGCCGCCGCCTCATTTGTATCAGGTCATGGGGCTCAGCCGGCCAGTATGAATGCTACATTTGGTAGCCATGCTCATCCCCAATATCGGCCTCTTCAAGATCAGAGCGCTTCATATGCGCCTTTCAACTCAGCTGGAAAGGGGGATTTAAAGACTAATAACTACCCTTGTCTTCAGGACCCCGACGATGTTTTCCTGATGCAAGTCTTTGTAGAAGAAGTTGGTCAATGGATGGACTCGATGACCGATGTAAAGCATGTAAGTTTCACGGTTCTTAAGATTATCGTGTCGTTCCTGACTTTCTTAGTTCACGCATATCCTGCCATTTCATGCACTAGGAGAGCCAATGCTCTTGAAAGCGTTCATGGCATGTGGTGCCCGTCATGTATACCTTAAAAACCCTTCCTACGGAGAAGAAAAAGCGTCGTATTTCCATGATGCAGCTTCCAGGGATCTCCTTAGCGCGCTACATGACCCAGATCGGGACTCTGCCTTATGTGCGACAACGGCCGTCGTCCTCAATGTCTACGAATTAATGTGTTCAAAATCTTTCCCGTCAATTCATGGTATGAACCATATTGCTGGTGCGCGAGCCCTCATTAAGGAGTGTCACTGGGACGCGAGGACTCAAGGCCTCGGTGGGGCCTGTTTTTGGCTAAATGTAAGCATGGAACTACTCAGTTGTTTGCATTTCAATTGGGCGTTAGCTTGGGATCCCGACACATGGGGTGTAAACATGGACTTCGAGCAAGCCCAACCCAGCGTTGCAGGCCATGAGGAACTGTGGACCCACCGTATGGTCTATATCTGTGCCAAAGTCGCAAATCTTCGGTCGTCCATGTCTCAACTCCAGCCCCTAGACCGTTCGACAAATGATATGGATATCAACCATCGATGTCAGGAATGGACTATGTACAATAACTGGTGTGACAAATGGGCGAAAGCCGTGCCTCGCTCTATGGTACCCCTTGCGTTCCTGCCATCATGGCAGACCAACTCGAAATCCATGTTTCCAAAGATATGGTGCGTACATTTCGAGCCTAGACAATCGACCTCGCTAGCTAACCGTTGGCAGGCTTATCAAACGAGCTTCAATTATAGCTCGGCTATTCTACCATACGACTCGAATCCTTCTCACAAAAACGCATCCATTAGAAAACGAGTTCAGTCCTGAGATGCAAAGCGTGCAGCAAAGCCATGCACATGACATATGCGGGATTGTCGCGAATGTGAAAGACGGGTAAGAAGTATTCCTCTCATATACACCGCTGTTGAATCTAACGATTGCAATCAGGGGGGTTGCTACCCTGTCTATACGTTTTTTGGCCGTAGCTGCAGAATGTCTCGCTACAAGGGAGGCTCAGGAGGAGGTCTTTGGGATCTTTGACGATATCGCCAAAGAGACAGGCTGGAGATCCGAACAAGTCAAAGAGGGGCTTCAACAAGCATGGGGCTGGAATCCAGCTCAGCAACATCAACCAGTGTCAGCAGATCCAAATGCACTACCTTTGCTTAATGACCACCATACGTTCGATATTGATCCTACTTCGACTCTTCTAAAAATGCCCCCTGGGGTCGTCAACCCTATCATGGCGTTTGCGGATTTCTCCATGGATAATCACCCGTATCAGGATCATTACGTTGCGCCGCATCAAATCAGTGATTACCAATGTGGGAGCTTATAGATCTTATTTGTAACGGTATGACGGCGTTTTGTGGGACTTGATTCATCATTTGTGCGATACCCTTGGCAGGCGTTTTTCTCCTATGATACCTTTCATTATGTTGCTTTTTCTGTTTCGCTATTGGGGTTAGATGTCTTGTCCACATAATGTGACATTAGTGGTATAGGTTATATAGAACACTTTTAGGCCGCTTGGTTATATTAAAATGCAAGAGTTTGAAGCAATGTCTATTTATACAGACTCTATGGTTAATATTTCGTACTTGCATCATTCTCCCTCAAGGCCGATTTTGAAGATATTTACTCCGTATCGGCAGTGCCAAGACTTTCTTTGCCAAACCATATCCACATATCCTTCCTTTCCTTTCATCTTCAAACTATTTCCACCAAACTGAATATAGGAGAACTTATAACAAATACAGGAAATACACAGATACACCCATGATCTATCCATAAAATTTGATACATAAATTTATCTCAAAATCTAAGTAACCACAAATGAGCACCTCCACTCAGCTACAACCACCAGCAAGTCCAACTTACATTCTCCGGGGCCATGCCTCCCCAATCCACGGCCTGCACATTTTCCACCAGAACCTGCGGCTCATCTCCGGCGACGCCGACGGCTGGATAATAGTATGGGATCTAGTCTTCAAGCGACCAGTCGCCGTATGGAAAGCGCACGAAGGCGCCATCCTCGAAGTCAAAGGCTTCACTTTCAGCAACGAAACCGTGACAGAAGTATACACGTGCGTTACTTTCCCTCCTTCCCCAAAACCTACAGACAATAATCTAACAATTGAACCAGCCATGGACGAGATCACAAATTATGCGTATGGCGCTTCCGCATCCAAGACGAGGATCTCCTCCAAAAGACCCTCCCCGTGGACATGCGCGAGCAGCACCAGTCTCAAAGGACACAGCCATGGCTCATTCACTCTCTCCCTGTCAACGCACTGAATTTCTGTGCGTTCTCTATCCTCTTCCTTGATAATGGGGAGGAATCCCCGGATACACGGGAAGAGGAACCCAAGAAAACCTCAGACGCCCAGTCCCAGTCCCCAGAAAACAATACACCACAGCAGCAGCAGCGCACATCCCTCTTCGCAGTCCCTAACGCCCTCAATTCAGGCGCAATAGACATCTTCCACCTCCCACGCGAAAGACGTCTCTGCACAATCCCCGCAGACCCAACCACGCAAACAGGCATGGTCATGGCCGTGAACCTATTCTACTCGTCCACTGGGGAATTACACGTAGCGTCAGCCTACGAAGACGGCCACGTGATGGTTTTCGCGCTCCGAGGCCGACTAACTACACAGGACTTTTCTGGAAATGCCAGTAATAGTAGTAGCAACAACTGGAAATGGGAGAGGGTTTATGTCGCCCGGGCTCATTCGCAGCCCGCTTTGTCGATTGATGTTTTTCCGGCTGGGGGGTATTTCCTTTCGTCGTCGGCTGATGCGCTGTTGGTGAAGCATCCTGTTCCTGGGTTTGGGAAGGTAGTACCTGTGAAAAAGAAGGCTGATACGAAGCATTCTGGGCAGCAGGGGTTGAGGATTCGGTCTGATGGGAGGGTTTTTGCGACTGCCGGGTGGGATTCCAGGATTCGGGTGTATTCTTGTAAGACTATGAGGGAGCTGGCGGTTCTCAAGTGGCATAAGGAGGGGTGCTATACTGTTGCTTTTGCGGATGTGGAGGGTTCTATTGATTCTGATGGCGGTGTTGCTGCTGCTACAGGGAGTGATGGGGGTGGAGATGCTGCTCAGGTTACAATACCAGGGGAGTTCTCGCTTGCTACGGTGCAGCGTCAGCGGAATCAGAAGGTGCAGAAGACGCATTGGTTGGCTGCGGGGTCAAAAGATGGAAAGATCTCATTGTGGGATATCTACTGAGGTCATCAAATTGCTATATACAAATACACTAGGCAAGGTTGAATTCGCTGGCTCCGGCCATGTGCTCCTTCAGCTTGGCTCTCATCTTTTGGGCTGCGGATGTTGCATCGTTGGAAGATGGGAAATCGTTGTCGTCTCGCCCGCCTGCCTTTCTCTTCTTTCCAACGGTCTTCCTCTCGGCCTTGTAATCCTTCTTTGCTTCCTTGTCTCCGGGGCGCAGGCCGGGGACGTTGATCTTGCTCGGGCGGTCGCGCAGTGCGAAGCTCTTGGCAAGATGTCCGAGGTGGAGTTCCTTGATGTTGAACATGCTTCGCTCGCTGGCGATGTGGGTGGCGTAGGCGCGGATGTGTGATTGATAGGCTCGTCGCGCCATCTCGAGATACTCCGGGTTATCCACTGCCCATCGTTCAAGGTCCATTTGCCAGTCAGTCGCTTTCTCTTCCCAGTTCTTCGTCTCGGACGTTATGTTCCCGCCAAACCCGCGCTTCAATATGTCTTCCGCGGTTGTGCGCGTGAGTGCCTTTCCGCCATCTCGGTATCCCCGCTTCAGAACCTCCACGTAGTTCTCTTCACAGCCGGGCATCAGGAAGATCAGTGCTCGACCGTCCCGTCCAAGACGGGCAGTACGTCCGATTCGGTGGGTGTGGTCGTCCGCGCTGAAAGCTGGGTCGTATTCGATGACCAGGTCGACATTTGGCAAGTCCAATCCTCGTGATGCAACGTCGGTGCAGACTAGCACGGATGGCTCGCGTTCGCGAGAGAAGGCGTTAAGGGTGGCTGTTCGGACGTGTTGTGGGAGAGACCCGTGGAGTTTGTGCAATTTCACCGGGTTCGAAGGGTTAGAGAAGGCAACGGCAGGAGCGATAGTGCCGTGGGGCGACGCTTCGGACTTCGTTTTCACATTATCTTCGTCATCGTCTTCATTATCTTCTTTTTCCTCCTCGCTCTCGTCTCTGTATTGTTTCTTTCTTGAGAACACCTCGAAATGGAAGTCGACCGAGTCCGCACAAGAGACGAATACGATAGCCTTCATGACCGAGCCTTTCCGCATAAATGTTCGTTTCAAGTAGGCAGTGAGAGTAACCAGTCTGAGCTTAGCTGCAACAAGAGCATAAGATTGTTTAAGCTGAGCTGGCACCCTGAAACCGTCATCGTCCTTTCTCTTGCTTTCTCCATCCTCGTCGGCGGGGTCTGCCTTGATATGAACGGCGTCTTTCAAACTGATCTCTCCCAGCTTCTGTACATTCATCTTCAGCGTAGCGGAACAAAGGATCGTAGTTCGCTTCGTAGGAATACCGGGAATCCGACTAGGTCGTTGCCTGGCATCAAGCTTCTGAATGATTCCCTGCAGTTCTTTCTCGAAACCGAGCTCCATCAATCGATCACCCTCATCTAGCACCAACCATCTCACATTACTCACGTCCAGCGCTTGTGTATTTTCAAGATGGTCAGCAAGTCGACCTGGTGTAGCCACCAGAATATTCAGTCCCTTCCTCAATCTCGCCTTCTCCGACTTCTTCTTTTCACCACCAATAACCGTACCGGCCACGATCCAATGAGCGCATCGCAGCAAACTCTCCAGAACAACCGAAATCTGCTTACACAACTCACGCGTCGGCGCCAGAACGATAGCAAACAACCCACTATCACGATGAACAATCGGCTCACCCCTCGAATCCGTGCTCATATTTTTGGGATTCGAAATCGTCATAATCCTCTGCACAAGCGGAAGCAAATAAGCTAACGTCTTTCCAGAACCTGTCTCCGCCTGAATGAACGCATCACTATCCTCCTTCAACAACTGTGACATGGACGCCTTCTGAATCCCCGTCGGCGCCTTCAGCTCCAACTTCGTCAACAAATGCGCCGCCAAACTCGGGGACAGCCCCAGATTCGTAAACGTATCCAGTCCATCAATCAGTGGCGCATTCGTCGGTTTCGCATCCTCAGTTGGCTCTTGCTCAGGCACCTCCTCCACATTCTGGGGCGTAGGGTTCTTCGAAAAAAGCGACGAGACGAACTGTCGCGGGTGTTGCTTATTATCGCGTTGAGGTTTCTCATGGTCTCCATCGGTATCCGTTTTCTGTCTCTTCGAGGGTCGAGACGAGGATACCTGAATGCGATTCGGGTTCTGGGGACCTTTATTTGAGGATGGTCTCTCTTCGCCGGGTTTCCGGGGGTTCCTGGTGCGGTGTTGGGCGATTTTCTTTGCGCTTAGGCGGTCGCGCCAGGTTCCACCCTTGAGCCTGGTTTCGGGTTTGATTATGTTCGTGTCGCCAATGGCGAAGTTGAGGAGTAAACCGTCGTCCGCCATCTTGGAACTAATGACGAACTTCTGGTTTTGTTTGGATGTTTATGAGGTTTTTTTTGGTTGCTGGGTGAGGCTAGGCCTGCTGCTTTTTTTCGATGGGTCCCGCCGCGGAGGGAAATTTTCTCGGCCCGGTTTACTTCCGAGCCCTCTCTATGTGCCCTATTTTCCTTTTTAGGTGAAAGGGGAGGTCAGCTACGGAAGGTCGTTGGTTGCTTTGAGATGCTGTGAAAATGGGTGTGAGGTTTTAGATTTGTAACTCATAGCATAGACTACGCTCAGTATTTTACATTATACAAGTGGGTCGATGCAATAGTAATCCACCATAGCATACGTGTCAGATATATGTACATTGGCCGTTGTTCTAGGTACAACTGGTTATATAAACGCTCTTTTGAATATGATCTATCTATTCCATATATGTCTGATTCTTCCAAATGAGCAGAAGATTCAAGATCGAGGGTTAAAGATCAGATTGTCGATGAGTCTCACAGGAACCTGACCGTCACCTAAGCCACAGTCCTCGCCGGGCTTGGTTTCTTCAAGAGGAGTCATCTTGACAGCACCGCTTATGATGGCTCCCTTGGCGGGGTCAACTGACTCCACCTCATCTAGTGAGTCTGGATCGGCCAGGGATATGTAGTCGACTTCATAAAGGGCCCTTTCAGAAGGTGACAAAGCTTGCTGTTCGGACAAGACTTGAGATGTCACGCTGTTAGCGGCATCGAGAATGTCACTTCGCGCCAGCTTGCCGGAGTTGTATGCGTTTTCAGCCGCTTTCAGGGCATTGTAGAGAACGAGACCAACAGCACGTCTCCTATTTCCCAAGTACACATTCCTCGAGCTCATCGCCAACCCATCATGCTCGCGAACCGTGTCGCCAATCTTGATTTCAGTATCAACGTGGAAGTCCTGGACCATGCGCTTGATGACCACGGTTTGCTGGACGTCTTTCTGTCCGAAGTACGCACGGTCGGCTTGAACGATGTTGAAGAGCTTCATGCAAACGGTTGCAACCCCTCGGAAGAAGACTGGACGGGATGCACCCTCCAGCTTCCTTGAGATGGGCGTTATTGTAACGAAAGACCCATCCCCGTCAACTTCCGAGGAAGGCGGCAGTGCAGGGTACATGACCTTCGATGTAGGGGCAAGAATGGCCGTGATGCGACCAGTGTCATCCCCAAGACGGGCAAATTCATCGTTTAGTTGTTCCAGTTTAGCCACATCGCTATCCCAGGTGCGAGGATAGCTCGAAAGATCCTCGTTGACACCGAACTGGGTCGGGTTAACGAAGATGCTAACGAAGACGTCGGTGTTTTCGGCCGCGGCTTGCCGGATCAGCGAGAGATGGCCCTCGTGAAGAGCCCCCATAGTAGGAACAAAGCCTACCGTCTTCTTATCCAGCACTAGCTGCCGGCGCATTTGGCGGAGCGGAGGGACATCGCGGAAGACTTGGAATGAGTACTGGAGGAGGGATGGGGAAGCCATTGGGGCGTTGTTGAAAAAAGACGAGGCAGCTGGGTTAGAAATTGTTGTCAGAGAAATATGCGCTTGGATACGGTCTGAATTCAGAAGTCTCTTGAAGTCTTACTTGAGAATGCCCGCGCCCACCGAAACATCTTGGAGATTTATTTATGAGGTGGCAGGCTCGCAGATTTCCATGTAGCAGTCAGTGTGCTTCCTGTCCCACTGTGGAGCAACAACGGGCTCAGACACTAAATCGCCAGTGACATTGGCCGTTACACCGAAGTCTATAAGCTAAAAAACTTTCACGCCAGGACACATCAGCCCATTGAAACGAGCGCACATGCTCTCTGATTGCAGGAGGTGGTGGTAGATCGTCGTGCTCTCGGCTTCTGCGTGGAAATCATCCTTCGCGGGACTCGGGAAGAGGATCTTAGCTTTAATTTGCCCACTTCGGGCCTAACGCTCGGCGCCCGTTTCGGTTAGACTGCCCCATCACCTGCTTTTTTTCTCTTACGTACAGTTCTGGAGCCATGGTTGCATGTAATTTATTACTGTTACTGTCCCTTACACCACAGAACCGTGCTATCTCACGTGACACTATCCGAGGTACTGATTCTGGGGAAATACCGGGGGATGATCAGGCGCTATTTGTTGGGAACTGAATCACAACAACATTCTACCGCTATCGTGACTATGAAACCTTCCTCCCTTTGCTCCGGGGCACCATTTATGTTATGACCGCTGTGTCTCCTGTGCTTTTGAAGTCAATGGCAGCCGGACATCCTGTCATTCTCCCTGATTAGCTCCGTCCCCGCTCGTCCCCTACAATAGCTACTTCTCCGCTCCTCGCCCCTAGCCAAGATGCCATCCGAGAAAGGCCCAGTTGATCAATCGCCCCCAGATTTGGAAATTGTTGGAGATAAAGTCACCATCCATCCCAGTGGTTTCACCGGAGGGCCAGAACCTCAAGATGACGGAATTACCGAGCGGAATCTTGTCCATCATATGGCACGCTTTCGGGAGAACCCGTTCGACTTTTTACGGGAAGTGAGCCTCTATATGTCAGGCACTGGCTGGCGCGCTTATGATGATGTGATCGGGCAGCCTATATTCTACTCCGGATTCACGGACAGGATGAAGACGAACATCCTTGCAAGTCCTCTCTTGCGCGGCAAGGTCAAGGAACTAGCCGAGGCCCGACTGTCCGTAGAAGAGAAGGAGGGCCTCTTAGATGTGAAGCCGGGCCCTTTTCCGAAGAAGAAGGCCCATCGGCGGAATGAGATCGAGAGTAACCTCAAGGAGGTGGTTGACTCTATACTGGACAATATGATTTGCAAGATGGAGAACAAGCGGTTTATCCGGGGCGCATATTATCTCTCCACTCAGCTTCTCACGCGTGCTTATCATCAAGGTAGGTTTGCGTTTGAGAATTGGTGAAAGATTATCGCTAATGATCGCAGGAATTCACGTATCGAGTGAAGAGGTTCTGCGCTTAAGATCCGTTGCAAGAGAAGCGGCCAAAAAGAAACAGTCTATTGTCTTTTTGCCGTGTCATAAGTCTCATGTCGACTATGTTTCTCTCCAACTTATCTGCTACCGCTTAGGGATTGGTTTACCCGTCGTAGTGGCAGGTGACAATCTGAACATCCCGTTACTGGGGCCTTTCTTGCAGCATGCTGGTATGATGAAGTATTATATCCTCTCTCGTATCCATGCTAACGACTGCAGGTGCCATGTGGATCAGGAGGAGCTTTGGAAACGACCCGTTGTATCATACAGCCGTCCAGGCTTATATTGATACACTGTTGCAGCAAGGGTTCAATTTCGAATGTTTCATTGAGGGCGGACGGTCTAGAACTGGAAAGTTGTTGTCTCCAAAATTCGGTATCCTGAGCTTTATACTAGACAGCGTGCTATCAGGCCGTGTGGAGGACACAATCATCTGCCCCGTTAGCACGCAATACGATAAAGTTATCGAGACTGAGTACGAAGAAAACCCTCTACAAACTTACGCACTTACTGACATTGCCTCTAGATCCTATATCAGCGAACTTCTTGGTCAGCCAAAGCGCAAGGAGAACCTGGCGGATTTTCTTTCGTCTTCGTCTGTCTTATCCCTGAAGCTAGGTCGAGTTGATGTTAGGTTTCACCAACCTTGGAGTCTGAGAGAATTTGTCACTCAGCAATTGACTCGATTACCAAATCAAATTGACCTAAGTAGCGGCAGTAAATTGAATCATGAAGAAAGAGGCCGACTTCTAAGGACTTTGGGTTATAGAGTTCTTTCGGAGATTAATGATGTCTCTGTGATGATGCCTACAGCTTTGGTTGGTACTGTGCTGTTAACGCTTCGCGGGCGCGGTGTCGGCAAAGCGGAGCTGGTGCGTCGGGTTGAATGGCTTTGTGAGCGTGTTCGCATGAAGGGCGGTCGGGTTGCACACTTTTATAGATATCCGACTGAGGTGGTCGTTGATCGTGCCCTTGAAGTCCTCGGGTCGAAGCTTGTGGGTGTAGTAAGCGGCCTTGCTGAGCCGACATACTACGCTGTCGATCGCTTTCAGCTCTCTTTCTATCGCAACATGACCATCCATCTATTCATTACGGAGGCTCTGGTGTCGGCGGCTATGTACACAAAGGTCAAACGTGGTGGTGGCCCTTCTCATCAACGAATTTCATATACGGATCTCTTAAACCAGGTTTCTTTTCTTTCGCAGGTATGGTATCACTTTCTCGATCTTTCCGAAGTATCATTAACGCCTTCCAGCTTTTCCGTGGTGAATTCATCTTCCCTCCGGAGGGGTTGACTACCAATCTAGAGAACACCCTCCAGGGACTTGAGAAAGATGATGTTATCGCCGTCTCTAGGGATTCCTCTGGCACACCTACGTCCATTGAGCTAAGCGATGCGGAACGGCAATGTGGAAGAGAGAATTATGACTTCTACTGTTTCTTGATCTGGCCATTCATCGAGGCTTCATGGCTCGGCTCGGTGTCTCTGCTTGGACTCACTCCGCCAATCGGTGAACAGAAGGATATCTGGATCGACTTGAAGAAAGCGCAAGATAGCGCTCAGCTGGTAGGTCTATTCCTGACATATTTTCCAATAATTCTGAATCTAATCGTGAGGCCAGCTTGGCAAAACGTTGTACCATCAAGGCGACTTATCCTATTTCGAAGCCGTCAACAAAGAGACCCTCAAGAACGCATTCCAACGCTTCGCAGAAGAAGGTATCATACTTGTTCGCAAGAGCAAAGAATCACGCGCTGCACCCGTGCTAAAGCTTGCACCCGAATGGACTCCAGCACGAGAAACGTCAACTGGCAAGCTGGTGCCTCGTGGACGCCTTTGGGACTTTACCGAGCTGATTGCTCAGTCTAGGCGCGAGGGGTGAGTCATGCTTTTATCAATGCTTCTCAAATTTGCCATGCTAATTCTAATTTCTGAGCAGGAAAAATCGTCGAGATGGCGCAACGGTCTCATCTCGCGTTCTGATCATGACCGACTTGGTCGGTCGTAAACTATTTGAGGGCGCCGCAAGCCCTGACTTAGAAGATAGCGTGGACGTTTCCGCTCGCCAACAGCGTAGAAAAGACATCACGCCTAGCTCGAAGCTCTAATATTCTATTACATGGTTTTATATTCTGTTAGGGATCGTTTTGAAATGGTTTATTATTCTAAAACGCCCGCTTGCATTGTGAATACCCTTATTCTACTCGTGATGAACCCTTTGTATTTAACTATTTCCTTAATGTGCATACGTACCTGATCATAGGTTTTGATCATATCATACCGCCTAGTTTCTGAAGCATACACGTCTTTCCAGAGCCTTCCATTTGTTAACAGGGATTTATATATCTGAGGTACAATATCAGCCCCCAACGTGGATCGTGTTTACAGAGTAAGCATGTCA
The DNA here is from genome assembly GCF_009193445.1 of Aspergillus pseudotamarii. NCBI lineage: Eukaryota > Fungi > Ascomycota > Eurotiomycetes > Eurotiales > Aspergillaceae > Aspergillus > Aspergillus pseudotamarii. The sequence continues at coordinate 97,572 of NW_022475093.1, read as the reverse complement.
GTAAGACATTTATAAGCACTCAACATCAACTCAACAACTCTGCCCAACGGTAACGACCTCCGATCTCCTCCCATCACCCACTCCACCAACAGCCTCAACAACAATCTTCTCCACCACCTCATCCACAGCAACTCGAGTCTCAAACCCATTCCTAGGAACCACCGTAACCTTCTTCATCTTTCCTTCCTCTGATCCCCCCAGGACTTTCCACGCCTGCACATCCGTAGCCCCATTCCAACTAACATAAACCACCATCTTCCCCTCTGTAGAACAAGCAGCCACATCCGGATTCGTTCTGGGCCTCCCGACCCACGGGTACCGATACCCTCTGTACGTCTTCGTGCCGCCGTGATACCCGAACCAGGCCCTCATAACCAGCGCACCATTCTCATCATATTCTTCTAGCTTCGGAACCGCGCCATGCTGCATCAGCACGTGTCCGTTGGTCAGGTTCTGATAGCTACCCTGGGACTCGGCGTAGGCGGGCTGCTCAGCGTCCCAGATCTTGTCGACGAGGGTTACGACCTTGGTCTTCATGTCTAGGGCGATGGTCATGCCCGTTGTCATTACAGTTTCGGATGTGAAATCAGCATTTTCGTTGTTGTGGAAGTGGATGGTTATTTTGTCTTCTGTTTGGCTTTCAAAGCGTGGATCGTGCTGATAGCAGAAGCTGGTGCCTGGGGTTAGGGTGAAGTCTCCACCTTTTTGGCCCTGAGGCTTTTGTTAGTTTATGTTTGGGGTTGGGGTTGGTGTATACCAAAGGTATGGGGGGGTTGTGACTTACGTGCAAATGCCATGTTACATTGCCGTTCTTGTCGATGAAAAAGAAACTGCACATAAATCGGGAGGAAATCAGGTAGGAATCCCCGTATTTGGCCACAGAGTTCAGGTGCGGGTATTCGTAGGGAGTGGTCTTGTTCGTCCCCTTACCCTCGAGGGGGAGCTCGTTGTTGGAAAGAGGGATCTCAGAGAGATGCTCGACGGTACTCCAGCGGAAGAGAACATCGTTGGTCTTAATGTCGATTTCATAAAAGAGGCCGTCTTGCACCCAGCCGTCTTTGGGGCCGCCAATTGAGGAGAGGTCCATTTGCGTGACGTTTACAGCTGTTACGAGGATTGTCCCCTGGTCTGTGATCTGGCTCTCATGGATGTCGATGTAGGAGGGATATGTCACGGGGTCCAGGACGGTGACAAATTTCTCCTCCGTGCCTGGGAGGGTGACTTTGTAGATTTCGTCATAGGAGCTGTTTAGGATACTGATGGAGCCGAAGCCGAAGCCTTTGATATTGGCGCCGTTCCAGTAGGCGAGGACGGGCTCACCATTCAGCATTTGCGGCTGCTCGGCTGAGGTGTTGACCAATGGACCTCGCCAGACGAGTTGTCCGTCATCTTGGTAGATCGTTGGGTAGCTCCAATTACTGTTCGATGGGGAGAAAAATAGGTATCCCAGTTCTGTCTTGCCATTTTTGGTGACATTGAGGTATGGTGCTTCGAGCGGTGTGCTTTTAAAGGTTTGTTGGGGCCACTGAGGTGAAGATTGAGCAGAGGATTCCACAGCCCCTAGTAGAAGGGTGAAGAGGCTGAGGAAGTTAACTTTTTTTGTGTGCCACATTTGTGACGATTTGGGTGTGAAGACAATTCGGCAAGTCTACAGACAGCACAGAAAGTCCAGCTGAAAATTCTGTCGGTATATATAGGCATAAACTTTGGCTTGTTGTGCCTTCAGCTGAAAGTACCTAGGCCCACTTTCTATCGGCATCCCCTTCCCGGATTTTCGCCCATCTTTCCTTAATGGGTCATCGAACCTGAGCTCTCAAGCGAATGGGGTTACCCCAAGGTGCGCCTCCTGGGGTAGGCGTTTAAGAACGGTATACCTTCACGGGACATGTTGAAGGTATCGATGCGGAAAATTTGCCGCTGTGCCTCAGGCTTTGTGGTAATATCAACTGCAATGGCAGTAAATAACTCTCCAAGACCGATCCACAATACCCCGCTATGGTAAAGACTCATCCAATAGAGTCTAAATAGTCTTAGATATAAGCTCCACGATGCCTCAATCGAACCAAAATAAGCAAGGTAGCCGAGATATAAGGCAGGGTCCAAGCCCGCGGACGTGGCGGGCTAAGCTGCGACGGCAAATTGCCCAGTTAATGACAGCCGATCTTCTATTAAGCGAGGTGGATCGTTCGGGGTTCTTTTCTGTACTCCATACAGAGTATGACTGAGTGAGTACTTCCCCAGACTCCTATGCGGGGAGTGAAATGTGGGGAAATTCGGCGACTAGGATGGATGTCGGTAGTTGACGGCGGGATTTAAAAAGGTCCTTGACGAAAGAGCTGTTGAGGCTTAATCAGCCTTAAAGAGAGGCTAACCACAAGTAGAAGCTTTACAACATAACCTCCACCGTCTGGTAGTCGACAGGTCTTCTGCATAGCATATGTCAGCCAAATTTGTAGCTTCTCTCATCACTCTTATCAAGGGACTCGGTATATGCGAGATGATCTAAGCCTGCGTATAGCAAGCAGAAGATCTAATGGAAGCCGATAAGATTAACTCTGCAAAGCACCTCAGCCGCAGGAGCTGGTTATCTCTCACCAATAACCATCCTAGCTCGCGCATTTGACTTCCCAAGACAGCTAACATGAAAATCTCGCCCTATCCCCCACCGGGTTACCAGATCCTAGGGTGAAGATGCGAAGCCAATGGTCATCAATCAATGAACGGTATCTTATCAGCGACTGGGAATATGCTCGAGCGATGGACCCCTGATAACGGGCGGCCCATTTCACAATCCCTATTACTAGATTATATTTCATCACAGATGGAGCCTGTTTATGTCCCAAGGGTCTTGGCTCGTGCAGATAAGGACATGAGAAGCTCGAAACAAGCGTCTTTCCCGACCCTATAGAAGTTTGGGTTCAGCCAAGAGATACTGCAAACCAAGGGAGAAGGTGAAGATAAATTGCGATGGAGACCGAGAGCTTGTCCAGCTTTTTGCTTGTTTCCCAAGGTCAATCGGTTCAAAAACAAGAACGAGTGCTATAGTATATATTTGTTGTCATCATCTTAGCTCCTCACCGAATAGAGAGCGTATCTGATCGTCATGGCTGCGGTATGTCTGTCGTTCTCTACCCTAACGGAGGACCTCTACGATAACAACATCGAGCTAATGGTGACTGTGTACGGCTGACAGCCGGTGTACAATGCTTCTATGCCGGAAGGAGGCGATCCAACCAAACTCGATGTCAATGCACAATATGCGGGATTGGAGTACAATTACATCTACATCACTGCCTGCACTTTCATCGTCTTCTTAATTCTACCCGGTATCGCCTTCCTCTACAGCGGATTAACCCGACGGAAGTCGGCATTGGCCCTCCTCTTCCAAGGCTTTATGATCCTTGCGGTGTAAGTCCTGTAGGTGATGGCATGGTGTCAGTACAGTTACTCAACAGGTGTTAGTGTCACATTCCAATGGTTATTCTGGGGGTATTCTCTAGCTTATTCCAGAAACGGAGGGCCATTCATCGGCACGCTGCAGAATTTTGGACTAATGCATGTCATGGTGGCACCCTCTCCCGGCTCCGCGGTGCTTCCAGAAATCGTCTTCTGCCTATTCCAGCTTCTTTTCTGCGCTTGCACGGTATGTTACTATCTCATGAACAAATGGTCATGATTACTGAAATTGTCAGGTAATGATACTTGCGGGTGGAGCCTTTGAAAGAGGGAGCATTTTACCGTCTCTGATCTTCAGCTTCTTCTGGGCCACGATCGTCTACTGCCCGCTTGCCAGGTGGACATGGAGCAGTAACGGCTGGCTTTATAAATTTGAGGCCATAGACTTTGCTGGTGGTGGTCCTGTCCACATAGCTTCAGGTTGTGCTGCTTTAGCATATGCGCTGGTTCTCGGGAAGCGGTTACACCATGGAGAAGCCTCGCTTCGTAAACCCCACAACACGACCTTGGTATTTCTCGGAACAGTTCTCATCTGGACAGGATGGCTTGGGTTCAATGTATGTCTTGCCTTATCCCTCGTTTTCTATTGCTGTCTACCCCTCTAATGGTGAAGGTAGGGTGGATCGAGTCTTAACGCCAGTATGCGTGCTATGGTGGCCGTCTTCAACACCAATACGGCGGGATGCACGGGGATCCTGGGATGGGTCTTAGTCGATATGGTCAAACACAGAGGTAGATTCTCAGTGGTTGGGGCTTGCGAAGGAGCCATTGCCGGTCTCGTGGGGATCACACCAGCTGCCGGCTGTGTTTCTCTTTGGCTCGCAGCTTGTATTGGGTTCATTACCGGCATCGTTTGCTCATCACTCCAGAACATCAATGACTGGCTCAGGATTGATGAGGGCATGGATGTCTTCAAGCTTCATGGGGTGGGTGGCATAGTAGGTGCCTTCTTGACCGGGCTTTTCGCGAGTGAATCTATTTCAGCCCTGGATGGGGCTAGTCTTACTGGCGGAGCTATTGATGGCAACGGAATTCAGGTCGGCAGACAGCTTGCTGAGATTTGTGCTATTGCCGGATACTCTTTTACCGTGTCCTACATCTTGCTCTTCATTCTCAAGTACATCCCTGGGATGCGTCTACGGGTGGATGAAGAATCGGAGATGATGGGTCTCGACCGGGCACAGTTCTTTGACGAACAGATCGGAGACTGGTCGATAGCACATGGCATGAGCAGTCCGATGTTGATGGGGGTGTCAAAAGAGCCAATCGAGTCAAACGATGAGCAAAAAGAGAAGAAACCAGGAGTCTAGCGGCCCTGCAATGAAATATAGCACAGACATGATTCAAATGATTATATAATCTAAAAATATTGTCAGATTTGGGAATAAGCAATGTGACAGGTATGAAAGTAGTACGTACTCCTCGATACTACCTACTATGCACGAGTGCCAATTGTATACGTACATATGTACTCCGTACATCCCAGCAACAGGGTCCAAATACTCCACACCTTGGCGATCTGGGGGTTCAGGAATAGTGTTTCTTAAGGGTTCAATCTTCAATGGAATTCTTCCCCATTGTTTATGGGGTCGGTCGCCGACGGGACGATCACTCGTAGGCCAAACGGTTGGTGCTCCATGTTGAACAACATTCCTGATCTCAAACGTCACGGAGGGGGGAAAAAGGCAAGAAATTCACGAGAGGTGATGACGAATGCTTCGTGCTTGGCTTCTGACCAGTTAGCAAATCCACCAATCAGAAGGGTGGATTCCGCCCTCCCGCATAACAGGGCCGAAGCTTACGTCAAGGCGACAGGGATTTATTTTAGTCCCTTGAAGGTTGTCCTGCAGACCCTTCGATGGATACTATAAAGTCTACCTTTAATTAAATCCGAAATTACGAGGTTTGATTAATACCCACCGATCCCTTCGGTCATATTTATCGTCTAACCTGGAGAGTAAAACTCGAGATGAAAATTCATAATAATATATGCATGTTATGACAATTTATTTCCTCTCTTTTCTTGCTTTTCTTCTTTCAAATAAGTTCATTTCTGACATCTAGGTTGGGTCTACCATTAAATCGTTCAGCCTCCTCCAAAAGTAGTTCAGAAAAAGGCTGGTTCCGACCTTTACCCAAGTAGGAAAACGGCGGGCCTCAGGACCGGAGATCGGCAGCGTCGCGTCCTGTCGCCATCCGTTCCCGTCTTATCGTTACCACCATAGGTTTCCATTCAATGTTACTTCGTTGGCTTTTTTCCGTCTTTTCGTTCCCTCTCTTGTCCCTCTCCAACCTTCCTCAGAGGAACCGGTAATAATCTGAGTTCTTTCTCCTCTTCTTCGTGGTTTTGCCTGCGTCACTTTTCATCTTGCTGTCCGTCAGCAAGGCCATTCGTTTAGTTATTATAATCGACCTCCTTTATCTTTTCGTCTTCGCTAGCCCCGTTTTCGCCGCTTTTTACCCCCGGCCTTATCTCCCCCCGGTTTCAAAGAAAAACTGCGGTACCCCTCGAATGCTCGCCATTGACTGACCTGTACCTCTCCCCTTCCATTCGCTAATCGAACTTGCCTTTCGACTGTCATGCGTGTTGGAGAATCACTATTATAATAATACCTAATCATCAGTTGCAATGGGCAAATGTAATCTTCTTGGTTCCCGTTTTGCTACTATGTTCGCTGGACGCTGACCATGGGGTGACAATCAGGGCACTACGGAGTTGTCCTCGACGCAGGATCGTCTGTAAGTTACCGCATCTCAAAGCGTACGTCTTTTCGCACCTCTAACATCCCATGATAGGGGACGAGAGTCTACGTTTATCGATGGTTGGACAACGCTGTTGCGCGCAAAGGGGCAGATTCGAAAGATCTGCGATCTTTGCCGGAAATTAAAACGAAGCCGGAATGGACCAAAAAGATACATCCAGGTAAAGATTCAACGTTGCAGGATACAACAAACGAAACGCATTCTGACTACCCTACTCTTATAGGAGTGTCTTCATTTGCCGACAGACCGGAAGAAGTTGGATCGCAACATCTCGCAGAACTGCTAAAACACGCTCAAACAATCGTGCCCCCTGATGCGATCAAGGATACCCCGATCTTTCTTCTTGCTACTGCCGGGATGCGATTATTAGGCGATGTGCAACGAAACCTACTCCTGGATCAGATTTGCTCCTATGCGCGTGCTAACTCCGACTTCTTGTTGCCCGATTGTGACGTCCACATCCAAGTTATTCCTGGAGTGACGGAAGGTCTGTATGGATGGATCGCCGCCAACTACCTTCTGGGCAGTTTCAGTGCACCTGAACAGCATGACCATGGTAAAGGCCATCATACTTATGGCTTTTTGGACATGGGAGGAGCATCGGCGCAAATCGCATATGCTCCCAACTCGACAGAGACACAAAAGCATGCCAATGACCTGACTCTACTGCGCCTACGCAATGTGGATGGATCAACGCAAGAGCATAAAGTTTTTGTCACATCTTGGCTTGAGTTTGGCGTGCACGAGGCGCGACGACGCTATCTTGAGTCCATGCAAGCAGCAAGTGCGGTCGATAGCACCAAGGAACTCCCTGACCCTTGTCTTCCCCGTGGCCTTCGAACTACACTTGATGGGAAGCCTTTTACTTCGGAACAAGAAGGCGGAATTCACCTCCTGGGTACCGGAAAATTCGACGAGTGCTTACGGCAAACGTACCCGTTATTAGATAAAGATGCACCCTGCCTGGATCAGCCCTGTCTCCTCCACGGTATTCACGCTCCCGCAATTGATTTTGACGTCAACCATTTCATCGGCATTAGCGAGTATTGGCATACAACGCATGACGTTTTCGAAATGGGCCATAAGGACAAAGCATACGATTTCAACACCTATCAGCAGCGTGTGGAGTCTTTTTGTTCGCAGGACTGGGAAACTATCGCCAAGGGCATAGACGACCATAAATGGAAGAAACTCAACCATGAGAAGGCTTCTGAGGTTTGCTTCAAGGCTTCCTGGATTGTCAATGTGTTGCACAATGGCATCGGAGTTCCACGTGTGGGGTTGGAGGACACAGCAGGTTCGGGACACAATGGCACGCAGGAGGTCATTACACACGCGCAAGAGAAAGGTTACCTCGATCCCTTCCAGGCAGTCAACAAAATCGACTCCACCGAAGTTAGCTGGACCCTAGGCAAGATGGTTTTGTACGCATCCTCCCAGGTTCCTGTGGAGATAGAAGAGAAGACACTACCCGTTGGGTTTGGTAGCAATGTCGCCGGCGTTCCCAACGATTTCCAATATCCTAGCACTGAGTTGCTGCCAAATCCTGAGGGTCTCCATGGCGCGAATTGGCATGACGCTCTTCTCAATGCGAGATCATCCCGCAGAGTTCCAGGACTTGTGCTATTCCTCCTCATCATGGTCATGATGATTTTCTTCCTCTGCGGTCGAAGTCGCCGCTCGCGGATGTTCCACAAGATCAACAACCTCTTCGGAGGGCGGTCCCATCCCAGTTACCCGAAGAAGCGCAAGTTTTTTGGTGGAAAGTTACCATTCTTTGGCCCCAGAAGCCCCTCCTATGAGCGTGTTCTTGAGGATGGTGCCAACGAGTTCGACCTAGGTGGAATTGTCTCCGGACGCAGTTCGCTGGATGTAAACCGCCTGTCGGATAATGAATCGGCAAGCTTCCTGCCGCCCAAGCGAGCATCAAGCTGGGGCAGCCCCACACCCAGTCTGAAATTTGGCCTGGACAATTCTTCAACCGGGACCATTGGACTTGGCATCACCGCTGGCTCCGGTATTAACACCATGGATCGCACAGGTCTAGTGGTGAGGACTGAGAGTCGGGACCATCTCGCCCCTATTGCACTGGGCCCTACGTCAAACGGGCGACGCTCCAGAGCAGGCAGTCCCTCGAGATCCCACCCACATAGATCACCCATCATGACACCGCTGTCGCATGATGATTGATGCTGTTGTATGACTCTTTTTACATTAAAATTCTTCACGTCCCTTATTATTAGCATTATCTCAAGGAGTTTCGGTTTTGTTGCTGGTACGACTTGTCGGGAAAGAACCGCTTTTGTGGCATGGCTCCCGTACCAAATGGTCTGCATTATGGCGGCGATATTTGCGTTGATTACTTCTCAGTGTGATATTTGCAAGGAGCACTTTTGCTCCAAAGTACATAGCTGCTGCTTGCTTCCTTTTCCCGTTCACTTTTGCTTTTCTCCCCAAGTCGTTCATTGGATCTAACTGGGCGATTTATACGTTTTAATGACGCTTCATGTATCAATAGACTTATGCCACCTAGCCTGAACCAGATTCGGCTATTTATACCAAATATTACGCATTTTAATTCAAGTTTTGAATACTCGACAATACCAGTAGTCAATCGACACTTTGTCTTCGCAACTCATACATCATACATATTTGATCACGTGCACGTGTGCTGATTCGTCAACTCACCGCCCTGGCAAAATCCTTCGCGGTACCGCTTCGATAATTTGGTATGCGCAAAGGAGCTCTGGCTGCTCTCCACATACTTTGCTCTTTTCACTGTCAATTTGCTGTCCTTTGGGCGTGATCCGTTGGACTCTGGATTTTTCTATATTACTCGTACTCTTTGCTTCTTCTCAGAACTGCATGATACCCGATAGAACGACACATAAACACGCACCGCCGCAATGCGATTGACCGTCGAGCTTATCCAGAATTCCCTGTCGTACATCAACCCGCTCAAGGATCGCGAATTAGATCTCCGAGGTGCGTTCTACACATCGGTCTGAAAAGGACAGTTACTACACTTTTTGAAGAGCTGGATTGATATCGTTTTTCTTTTGAGTCGTATAGGGCACAAAATACCCGCGATTGAGAACTTGGGTATTGCCAAGGTATGGCCACATTTCCCTCCCAGTCGATCGAGGCAGAGGCTAAGCGTTCTGGCAGGACCAAGATGCAATCGACTTCACAGACAACGATATTTCCACCCTTGGGAATTTCCCTTTCTTTCCCCGCCTCCACACCCTTCTCCTCGCCCGGAATCGAGTCAAGCACATTCAGCCCACGCTCGCAACGTCCGTGCCGAACTTGACCAACCTTGTATTAACATCTAACCATATGACCGAGCTTGCCGACTTGGATCCTCTGCGCAACCTGACGAAGTTGACCCATTTGGTGTTGTTGGAGAACCCTATTACCCGGAAAGAGGTAGGCATTTCATACGCTCCGTCGTTTTGCTTCATTCGGAATACCATAGTAGATCTGCATATGCGGTCTCGCCCCAGCTGATCGATCTAAAAATGGGAGCGCTTACTGATCATCACAGCACTACCGGTATTGGGTCATCTGGAGGATCCCTAGCGTGCGCTTCCTGGACTACCAGAAGGTAAAGGACGCCGAGCGTGAAAAGGCCCAGGAACTCTTCGGAACCACCGAGGAACCGTCGGCACTAGCCTCCAAGATCATGGGCATCAAGTCCCGCACATTCGACGTCCCGTCCGGAAACCTAGCAGACAGAGCACCCGCCGACAAGGCCGTCAGAGTCCAGCTGACCGAGGCCGAGAGAAAACGCGTCGAGAAGATGATCCGCGAAGCAAGGAGCTTACAAGAGATTGCGAGACTGGAAAAGGAATTGAACGAAGGTCGGATACCCGGAGGCGCGCTCGATGCGGTCGAGGACCCGGATCAAATGCAGACGTAATATATACCGAAACGGGCATATCGTTTTTCTTGTTCTTATTATGATGAATTTGGTGCAGAGCTTGTTAGGGATCTTCTTTTGCATGAAAGATGTGATATCTTTCGCGTGTCCAGGCTTCATTTTTTTTCGTTTGATCTTCGGCTCAATACAAAAAAGCTTTCGTTCGGCCGTGGCGGTGTTTGTGGAATGTTTATATTTAGTGGAATCGAAGGCTCTTGTGCTTCTTTGCTTTTTTTGCAGTTTGTTGCCCTGCCTGTTTCGGCGCAGATCGATGGTATGAAGTGACTTGGCGCAGTTCAAAACTGCAACCCAGCTATTGGTATATTACATACGGTTTAGATCGAGGTATTCACAGCTACCAAATTACATAAGATACCTAGCAGCGGCATGACTAGAATAGCGTGTATGTGCAGATGCGAAGTTCGGTGTTGCCGAAGGGCCAATATCACTAAGCATTGTCCAGTTGGTGGGATTTGGTAGGATACGATGCCATTGATCAGATAAGATAACCGGCACGTGCCGACGTTATGTCAACAGTGATTCCCTAGCAATCTTCACTTGTACTATTCAGCTACCTCGCATTGGAATGCAATGCAATCATAGAGATAGTAAATATTGTCACTGAGGTCTATTTACATCGCCCAGTTCCAGCCAATCACCAATCACACCGGTAACTTTAGACAAACCAGCATCCACTGCGCAGTATCCAATTATCTCAACCCCACGTCACATTCAAACTGGCTTCGCGAACCTGCAGGAGGAGAATCTCCTCCCTAGCATCCCACCTCCAGCATACTCCTTCTAGCACAACACCAAAGCTTATCCGGTTTGGATCAACATCTACATCCACAATGGCCCCCCAAGCCCCATGGCGCTCCCTCTTCCAGTCTCATTTGACTCAAAACTCCTCCACTTCCTTTACTCTCTCGACCGTCGGCCACGACTCTCAGAACAGGCCCGTGCCGCGCTCGCGGATCTGTGAGTTTCGTGGTTTCTGGCCGAACCCACAGCTCCATGACAAGGCTGTCAAGGCGCTAAATAGCCAGGGCATTGGTCTGAACCCCGCTGTGTATGAAAGTGATATGATCTCGCTTACGACTGATATTCGGATGGAGAAGGTCGGCCAGCTTGATTCTTCTGGGAACGTTGTCGAGGGTGTCTTCTGGTTGACGGATGTTGGGAACCAGTGGCGCGTGAAAGGGGAGGCGTTTGTGATTGGGGACCCGAAAGGTGGAGCGCATGAGGAGGCAGCTAGGAAGGAGATTCGGACGGGGATGAAGGTAACAGGGACCGATGCGGATGTGAGTGAATGGAGCTGGGAGAGGCAGCTAACGGCTTATTTTGCGAATCATTCGCCTGTTATGAGAGGTTTGTTTGTTCCTTTTTTTTTTTCTGACGAAGAGAGAGGATAAGGCGTTGACTGATTGGTATAGGTTCGTTCAAGAAACCCCCGCCTGGTCAGCCTAGGTCCCAGGAGCCTGCAGACCCAAGCTTGAAATTGGGCCAGGAAGTAGACGATCTTCAGGATTCTGTTGCGCGTGAGAACTTTCGTGTGGTGGTTATTCGTCCAACTGAGGTCGAGCGTCTTGATCTGTCAGACCTTCAGAATGTACGGCGTGTGAGATGGACCTCTGTTCCTGCGGAGAATACCGATGGGCAGGGAGAATGGGTGGAAACGGAACTGTGGCCATGAACGTGGTGGGTGTGTCGGTTGCGCTGTCTTGGTTACTCTCCTGCAAATACTTTATGTAGGATGCTTTGTATGCTATAAAGAGAATGCATACAACGAGGACAATGATAGAACAATCATGTCATGTAAGAACTTCAAATATCACTCTTTCAAGTTATAACAGCAGAAAACGTGGAGAAGGGCAAGTGCAGGATGCGAATGAATTGCTTTGTCTGGGGACAATGAGGCTTGAGCAATCGCGCATTGTTTATACCACTCCAGGACATGGTCTCGTTCGATCCAAACATCAATGGGAGTGTAGCTTGTTCCGGCCGGACACTGCCATGCAACAAAGGAACATAAAGACTTAAGTACATGGCAGGAGTTATGTTCGATGCGAAGAGTCAGCCCTTCTTCAATCTCTTAAAGCGCGCTCTCTTCCTCCGTTCTTTTCCTGAAGCCCTATTTATATTTATACCTTTTCCATAATCGTCCTACCCCCACTTTTTTTTCATTCATTCACACATTCTCTGAGTCCAGAGCTTCCACTTTTCTTCCATCCATCATTCCTCTAGTCTGTTTTGGATCCCTGAGCCATTCTTCAAAGCGATTTGACAAAGGCGTGCATTATCGTCGTAAAAAGAACGCGCGAACAGAGAACCACCCGCAGAAGCACAACGGTTACGAACTCCTCGAATGTCAATTCTCTTTTGATCTTCCCTATCAATCCGTTGATACAACTATTGCGTCACCCTGTTTGGACAGGGCTGTCCAAAGTGCCGCTCCTAATAGATCCTGTGAGAATGGCCAGGCCTTGCAACAACTGCGGCGGTCCGCGCGCCGAAGACGTTCCTGACGACATCGAGTTTTGCGAAAAGTGTACCACGAGCAATGCACCAGTCGCGTCGTTTGATCCCCACGCTGGGTCACCAACTGAATCTAATACCCTGGTGCCAGCCGCTCAGTCTGGTAGTTCCGAGAGAGGTGATAGTCATTCCGGACAAGAGAAGGAAGCTGCTGATCCCGATGAACCCATTCTCGTTCCTGATCCTGGGATGGTCCCGGTGGGCTGTAGTCCATCCCAGATTGAAACGGCTACCGGCGCCGCTGAGCCGATGCCGACAGCTCAGTCAGACAAGGCTTTGAGGGGTGGCAATCGTCTTAAGCGCAAAGCGTCGGCTTTAGGTGTCGGAGAACCAATTCTAGCTGCTGAGCCCGATAATCGTGTGGAGGGTACTGGTCACAAGGGTACTTCAAATGTTGAACAGAGGCAAGATCCTTCTTCGCATGAGGTTTGCAGTATCCCTAGCTCCATCTACTATAGCCCATTCACGCTAATTTGTATCCTAGCAAAAGGTCAGCGCACCGGCACCGAATCCGGCTAAGAAGGTTAAGATGGAGCCGGCATGTGGTTCCTGTAGAAAATCCAAGGTTCGATGTACGCACCGCAAGCCCGTCGTGAACCCAAGAGAAGGTAAATGCTATACCATTAGCCCCATTACTCTGTTCTCGAAGCGCTGCTGAACTTTGTATGTCTTTAGATGCCTTTCAGCCAGAAGCACAGAGACCTATTCAGCCTAAGGAAAGTGACCAACCTGCACAACTCGATCCTACACAGGACGATCCGGAAGAGGCGGCATCCTCAAAAAGAGAAGGCATTAGCCCCAAGAGCCAAGCAGCAGATACACCAATTGGTAAAATCCCTCCAAAGCCGAGGGGTAGACCTCGAAAGCATCCTAAGGAGGTCCAAGCCATAGTTAATGAGGGAAAAGCTGTAGAGGAACCGGAATCCCCACCTCAGCGACCCAGACGTGGGCGTAAGCCTGCCCAGCGCATCGGAACCAGTGCTGAAGGTAAGAGTGGTCAGGCCACTGCCCCCGAGCCAGCAGCTGCAGCAGTTCCGGCTGAAACAATGGCAGCAAATCTCTCGATCGCGTCGAACATGGCTCTAAACAATATCCTGGCAGAAGATTTCCAGGAGACTGTGCGTGAATGTGAAGTGAAGTGGCAGGCGGTGTCGGACTCTTTTGAAGAAGCTATGGACTCCTTCCATGAAGCCAAACGGAAAATAGATACTTGGCTTGGGATGTGGAGGAGGGGGGAAGTCTAGACAAGAATTTATTAGGTTTGTCATGGCCATGTGTATAATTCTGATCCATGTGAAGGAAGAGCTAAGGAGTTGTCAGGTGAATATTGGCCGTACGTATTGTACCTCAGGATATTGTGCAGATCTGTTATCTAACTAGAAGTATAATGTATGACTCAATGCAACATGTTCGCTACTGGGGTTGTTGACTTGGTTTAGTGTACAATAGCATCAGCATAGAAGATGTCTAGTGAATCATTTGACGTTTTATCACTGATATTACATTGCTCTCACATAGAAGGTCAAAGTGAAGTCCATTATATTGTCACCAGTTTCTATGATCTGCACTTTACCCTGCCAATGGCGATGAGTCCGTGGAACCCACATTCTCACCCTATCCACCGGCTGAGTTACATCCTACATGAATGTCAGCACATACTCAGTTTATCAATTCAGAATAGTCTCATTTGATACCTTTCCACGGGTGTAAGACCAAGTAGTCGCGTTGCATTAGGCAAAACTTGTCTGGCACAACTATAGAGTGTAAGCCGTGCAAGCTTCGGCTCGGATTCACTCTGCAAAACAAAGGTGGTCATAGCTTGGATTTATGATATGGGTCAGTTTCCACGAAGATGTGAGCACTGTAACCGGCACCTTATTCTTGAAAGTGGCCTGAAAGACTTCAGGCCACTGTGCCAACTTCTGTACGATGGCGGTTGCATGCTTTTCATGCAACAGTGAGGGGTCGGCCTCCTTGAGGCGCTCAGACGGCATATCAGTCTTGCGGATAATAGAGCACAAACGAGCACACGAGCATTGGAGGTATGGACCCGTATCTCCCTCGAAAGAAGTCATTCGATCCATGTCAAAGGTATAGCCATTAATTCTGGGGTTAGTTAGTACCTCCACATTAGTAAAGAAAGAAATTTGAACGAATCGCTTGGAAGCCATGTCCTGCACCAGGACGGCGGAGATGCCCAGTATATCGGCGATCCTCTCGGGGTCTTTGACCTGCTCATACTTGGTCTGGCCTGCTCTCATAACCTCATGCATCTTCTCTTTGGCATCGCGTAGAATATTACCGAGGAACTTGACGGTTCCCTCGCGAGTACTCATCCCGTGCACCAAGCCGAAGTTGACATGTTCGAGCTTGTCTACAAGATTTTTCTTCCAATCAGCTCAAGGATCTTGATGAGCTGGGCCATGTGAAGATCCTGCTGCGATGCAATAACGTAGATCATTTTGTCATAATGGTATTCTTGGTCTCGTTCGAATACTGCCCCAATATCGCGAGTCATGTAGTTGCTCGTTCCATCCTTCTTGTGCACGATTGCCTTACCTAACTTCTTAGAGTACTTGGTCGGGTCGACGAGGATAACACCGTCCGACCTCTCTGAAACCCCTTTTTCCTTCATCAGCTTTTCGTCTTCCTTCATGCTTTCATCCTCGATCTGAGATTCCCCGGCATATACATCTCAGTAAACCCAACTCCCAAAACACCATATTGCTTCCCCCAATCGCCAGGATAACTCATTCTAGTCACCTCCCACCCAGCCTCTTCATAAAGGTTAACAATAACCCCCCCGATAATAGTACGCCGCAAGTGTCCAGCATGAAAGGGCTTGGCAATACTCAGGGACCCGAACTCGACGATGATTCTCTTGCGACCTGCATCTGGGTTGCTTGAGTCATGAAGGCCAAGTCGATGGTCGGATCCATAGTTATCCTTGTTCTCCAGTATCAATGGTAAGGTGTGATTCTGGGAACTGCTAGTAGAAGGGGGCTATTACTGGCCATGATTCAGTAGGATGGTTGGGGTTATAGTAGAGATAAACTTGCGGTTTTGTGGATTAGGTCGGCGATATCTTCCGGTTTCTTGGGATTTATCCTGAGGTCTGGGATGGGGAGGGCGAGGTCTCCCTTTTCGGGGCTTTGGGGGCGCTGGAAGGCGTGGTATATAAGGGTTGAATCTGTGTTTTAGGGGAAAAGATAGATGGCTTAGGATGTGTGTACAGTAGATGTGGAGTGGGTTGGAGGTTGAGGGTTGGTCTGTGTTTACCATTTTTGAGGCTCGTTGGGGATTGGATTTAGAGTTTTCATGGCTTATTTATTGAGGTCTTGGGATAGCTATACAGATGTTGGGCTCTCATAATGAGTCATTTCATAAAGGGACACGGAGAAACCCACGGTGTCTATGAGGTGGTTAGTTGATGTTTGTACTACAGACGATGTATCCACAGCGAATGATGAGGTTTAGATGGTGGTTCTGGGGTTATTGCAACGAATTGGGAGTAGGAATCAGTTACTAGAAGGGTACCACTTGAAACTAGTGTGTCCTTGTCTGGGTAGGCTATGGCTGGCCAAAAGTTATTGGGATGTTTCTCTTGTTGGGTTTACCATGATTTTTAGGGCAACTCGAATATATATTTCTTTGCAGTGAGAACACATAGTTACTAGGTATACTCTCGACCGTACAGTAACAGCATAGTATATAAAGTAGAGAGCACAAACTAATAAACATCACTCCTAGAACTATTCACCATACTAAGACCCCAGAATGGCTTCCGCCATATGAGGTTGTCGAGACAACAACTCCACCGAAGGGTCATGGAAGCGGCCAATGCGTCTGCTGTCCTGTCCGACCACTGGATAAGAGAAAGGACTGTATAGATCATCAAAGATCTACCGTAGTATTTCTGAGCTCATTTCTAGTATTTAGTTAGATCTTAGACATAGCTGCTGGGTTTATTTCATATAATAGATAGTTAGAGCCATGGAATGATCGAGTAATACTGATTATGAGATTATATGCATTGCATTCATAAATCTAAAGTATCTAACTGAATAACATCCAACGGGGCGGTAGCTCAGTGGTAGAGTGGAAGATTGCAATGAATACCTGGTTAACCAAGTATTGCAACCTATCTTTAGGTCGCCGGTTCGAACCCGGCCCGTCCCTCATTTCTTCCTTCTTTTTTATTTTTCTTTTTGCACACTCAATAAATTTATAATAAATATACCTACCCCCTCTATTTCGTTTTTCATATGTAAGTTAAGTTCAGCTTGTTTGTGTGTCAAACCGTAAGGGTACTCGACCACACTCGTCGGCCAAGATCATAGTGATCCTGGTGATTAAGTCGTCAGCAATCTTCACCTGCTGACCGAATCACTTGTATTGTATCGCACCGTGCAGTAACAATTACTGCATGGTCTATCCTTGAATTACATTTCATATCTATCTATGATTTATTATTCCCAATACAAATATGCACATGGTACAAGCTGTCCAATTCTCGGGATATTCTGAACCATCAGCTCTGATTGACTTGTAACTCTGGTCCTCAGCATACATAGCACAAACTTCTATATAAGTAAGTTACTGCTCATTTCTCAGCCAAGTATGTACAATATCTTCAAACAGGCTCGTACCCAGGGGTAACAGACACCAATTTCTTATAGGTCAGACAGTTAGTTCACTTTGACCTTAAAAATATGAATAACAGAGGCTATACCTTTAGATTTCTCTGGGCACTAATTACCTATGTCGTGAGTAGAATGACAAAAGTCCATATTATAAGCTCAGAGATCCAGGAAGCCAGTGTTTGAATCCTCTTTGATCGCAGTTGGGTTTCTTTTTTGGTTGGTGCTGAGTACTACAAAATTAATAGTTTAAGGAAATGGATTTAAGGAAAAGTCTTTATTCTGTGGTTTAGAATCCCCGGAAATTATTCGAGAATCAGAAGAGATTAATTTGAATATAATAGTGTTTTTACTTAGAAGATATCAGAGTAGTCTAGTTAGAGTATTGATTGTCTCAAGCTAGTCTTCCTTCAATGACAGATTATAGCCTTGTGTGAATTGTATCTCGATAGTTTCATCTTCTATACAGCTTTTTAGATGTGCTTACAAAATTAACTTACATCCCAACGCTGGTTGACGGTAAAATGGCGGCCAAAAACGGCAGTCCGTCGGTGCCGTTTCAAGCACGCGCCCAATAGTAGCGCTCAAAATATCGACTGTATAACTATGATATGGTCAGGATACCGAATTTTTCTCTCTAAATAAAAAAGAGTTTAATCCCCCAAAACTAATACTAATTTTTTTTTTCTAGCCCACAGGCACTAATTTCTGACCCCCTCATAACTGTAACCCCTTCTAGACCTCACAGGTTACCCCTCGCCCAGCAATACCGATATTCGTGTTGGCCCATTGAAGGGGAAAATTGCACTGTGGGAAGATTCCACGAAGGACAAGAAACGTTTTGGAGCGCGACTGATCACACGCGAATTGCGCGACGGAGGGTAAGAATCCTGGGTAATTAGGCGGTCCCATTCTCACCTCTTTTCCAATTAACCTAATATGTGCGTGCGTGTAGACATTCTCTAACGCCTTATTTACTTGCTCTGCCAGTCCTGCTTGATGAGGTCCGCTGCCCTTTCCGCGAATGCGTACACAGTGGCTTGCAGATTCGCCGTGCTTACCAGCGGGATAGCACTCGCATCTACAACCCTCAGTCCTTCGATATCATGGACCCTCAAATTGGAATCCACCACTCCGTCTCTCTCGCGTGGCAGCATGGAACACGTCCCCGCAAAGTGCCACATGGAGACTAAATTCTCCCGAGCATACTTCTTTGCGGCATCTAAGTCTCCCTGGAAGTCTGCAGCTGGGTCACGGAATTTCAGTGGCTGTTCGAGCAGCTCCCCCAGCTGAGGTGACTCTGCTAAGTTCTTGACACCGAGCAAGTGCCGTGCTATGACTTCCAGATCGAGAGGATTCGACAGGTAACCAGGATCAATGATTGGAGGAGTTTCAGGATTGATGGAGGCACTTGAGTTCTTTTTGTCAGATTTGGTGAATATACGGTTTGTTGTGGGGACCCATGTAAAGAATCAGGAGTAAAGAACATCTCACAATCTCTAGCAGGCAAGAAGAAAACAAAAAGATCCACTCACATATGAACGCTTCCGCGGGAAAGCGGTTGAGAGAGCATTACTCCAAGCGTGACGAACTTTCCCGGCGAAGCAGCTGGGATCGTCTCATCATTGAGGTCTTTGGCATAATTCGTCTGCCCTAAGGCGGACAGGTACGCAGCTGATGGTTGCTTGGAATCAAGAACCGTGGTCTTCGCGATGTTGTAATAGGCTCGTGTCGCCCTGTGCTCTTGTGATACTTCGGGGGCGTGGTTTGTAAATAATGCCTGGAGAGCACTTCGGTCCGGTGCAGAAAGAGGCAAATAGGCGTAAGTGTGAACCCCGAGTGAAGCCAGGGGTCCAGACTGCGTGGCAGTGTATTCCTGCATTGCTTGACCGAGGGCTTCAGGCTCTTGTCTGACCAGAGAGTCCTTAGTCTCCAGTTCAGCCTTTGCTTGAAATGCGGTGTACGATACCAGATGATCTAGAAGTAGTAGATGTTAGCTTAAATCCGTTCCAAAGCGAGTATGTGTCAAAAAGGGAGATGGTTTCACGGCATTTCAGAGCCATATTAAGATCAACAACACAAAGGTTTTGAATGTGCTAGATTGGAAGCCGTTAACATACCCTGAAGATTCTGCCCAACTCCAGGAAGGTTCACGACTATATCAATGCCATGCCTCTCAAGAAGTTCTGCTCCCCCAACTCCAGAAAGTTGGAGGATTTTGGGAGATTGAAAAGCGCCAGCAGCAAGTATAACTTCGCTCCTTGCCTGAACAGTCTTTGAGGCACCATCGAGACTGTATTGGACGCCAATAGATCTGGGAGGCTTGCTTTTGTCAAACAAGACTCTCTCAACAAATGAATTCGTAAGAACGTGAAGATTTTGTCGAAGCTCAACAGGCTTATAGTAGGCCGAGGCGGAGTTGCTTCTCCTGCCCTCCGAGTCGATGCTAGCAAGGCAACTGAATGAGCCTACAGAGCTGTGGATAAACGGATCTCCGGCGTTGTATTGTCGTCTACTACGGAACAACTCGGCCCATGCCTTGCGAATAGGGTGCGTCTGGTTGCCAAACGATGTTTGGATCGGACCTTTCGTTTCGTTCAATTCAGGCCAGTCCTCAATTGCCAGACCTTCTTTGGCATCCTGTGCTACAGTTGGACTGCTATAGGCCTTGGAGAGATAGTCCTTTAACATGGACCAATTCCATCCGGGGTTACCAAGCGCCTCCCATGAGTCAACAACACTCTTGAAAGGAGGAACAAAGACGTGTGCATTTAATGAACTGGATCCTCCGAGTGCCTTGCCCTGGTTGAGACCAAGCACTCTGCCATTGAGGCCCGGCTGGAAAAGCAATGAGTAAGCCCACACCCTTTATCGAGACAGAGACGGTCCTTACCTGAGGGGAAGAGTGGAATTTCCAATCGGCGTCGGATCCAAGTAGTGCGGCATAAAAGGTGGGAATGTTCACGCGGGGATCTGCTGTCAAGTCGGCACCTGCTTCGAGAACCAGGACGGATGTGCTGGGGTCCTCGCTGAGTCGAGAAGCAACCACAAGACCAGCGGTACCGCCGCCAATAACGACAAAGTCATATACAGCAGCCATTTTGTATTGTGCGCAGACTTGGTGCAAGATTGGACAAAAATATAAAAAAAAAAATCGAGCTGCGAGCGTAGCAAGTGACTTGTTGAAAAGAAAAGAGAGACCCGTGGGCGGGAAATACATATAGATATTGGTAATAGCCGAATTATCTCCCAGTATTATAATAGTAAACAAAGAAACAGATCAAGAGTACCGCCCAAAAGTACTGGATCGACAGGTCCCCTCCTCAATGCAGTTTAGCACGTGTGACATTGCCATGGCCCCATTTCATACTCCCAGCTTCTGCCCCACGCCAATTTTTAACTAACCCCCCGGGCAGCGTATAGATTCACGAGACACTAAGTTGAGGTAAGCGGGGCTTTCAATCTGACTGCAGGCCTAGGGCTGGCGGGAAGGATGTAACCACGATGATCCCGTTGGGTCACCACCAGGGTTACAGTTCTGTACAGTATAGACAATATTATCTAGATCCTAAAATAGAAAAACCTTCGGCATTACCTCTATTCTGTATTACATTATATAAGTAAAGGTAACAAATCGCTCTTCTGGTAGACTAATTTCTGAAGTCGACTTTCTCAGACATTATCTACTATTTTTCATTACTCTGATTTCTAGCTATAATAGGGTAGGTACTTATTTTATCTTTGGGTTTGTTGAGAGGAGGTGCCCACAGTCTCACGGACAAATTGCTAAGAAGGAGATGTTTAGTGTCAGCTCCATGTATGATACTAGTACTTCTTGCGAAAGGTAGGATTTAAAACAACTAATAGCGTCATTCAGCTTGGTTCTTAACTAGCTAAAGAATACCGCTTCCTTATTCGCCCAAGGTTGCTAGTAGATCTAAAGCTTCCTGTCATATCCAGGGCCAGTATTCGTTTAGAGCGTACTCTTTCACCCTGTACTACAAGTCACGCAATTTTAGAATACCGTATGTGGATCGGATGTCAACAAGTACAGAACTAATTAGGCCAACAACATGCTGTCTCGTGTTTAGTAGCCTGCAACTTGGTATGTAATATGGAAGAATATCTTACCACTTCGTTTCCAACTCGGTAGGCAATGTAGGTAAACCAGTCATGACCGATAACAGTATAACCGACAGTAGGGAGCAGCCAATCGGTCGGATTCAATGGCCCTTTGACCAACTTACCTAAGTGGACTAGCCTTTCAAGATTTGCACTTAACCAGATTACAAGTTGGGCGAGTGTCTTCTTCTTTCCACCATCGTCGGCTTTAACTTCTATACCAGAGAACAGTATAGTCCGCTTGGTAAAGGCATCGGTTATGTGACTAATCTTATAACCGGGACCACCCAAATTAACTCTCTGGTAAAGGTCGCAGACTTCTGGGTCGCGACAGGAGAACGAAAAAGAATAATCCGCCTTTTTATTAATCCGGGTTAGATTATTCCTTACTATAGGGAGTAGATCTTCATCAATCTGTTGTGATTGTCTAAGATTATACAGTTAGCAATTTATGTCTAGACAGGCGTTACCTATACTTACACATTAGTTAATTGTAGTTTGGATTCGTCTTTCAGTAATAAACGAAGAATAGGCTGAACGACGTCTAGGCACCAAGTATTCTTATCTTTTCTATATATATCACAATATCTAGCTTCGAGGCGTATTTCCTCAAGTTCGCTCTATATAGCATCGAGGATAGCGTCTGACATATGTGTGGAGTCGAAGTATGCAGTGTCGGAAATATCTTCGGCACCGGCTGGGTCAGATGCGCGTATTCAAGACTAACTGATAATCAGTAGTAATAGTACAAAGGATACCAGATATCAGTATCCCAAGGCCTCTGGGAATAACTTTTTGGCCAAATCTATCTGTAAGATACTTTTGTAGTAACAAGACAGTATTTGATATAAAGTCTGAGATCTGAGACTTGTATATAATCGCGGGCTTTGCTACACAAAGTTAATTAAAAATATTGTATATAGGGCTAACATAACATAATATATTAGATATACTAGAGCGAATCTTCGTACAGTCAGAAATCGATATTTCTGAAGTAACCAATATTCTTTAGTCAGTATCGTCTATATCGGTTCATTACTGTTTCGAGAGACTAGATTGCCGAGAAGATATACATAATACTCGTTTCTTTCTCTCCACTTAAGACAGAGAGCTAGTTAAATTTGAGGATAGTGAATCCTCAGGTCGAATAGACTGTAACGTATCAGGGAGCTTCTCCAGCCAGCTTTCAATATTTATCAGCTAAGTATTGTATATGATTACTGTATCGATTAAAGATATCAACAGAAGTGTGTCTCGATGAGAGAATGAATACTGATCACGAGACAAAAGCTTAAGTAATAAAACCGAGCTCAGTTGCCTTGGCTTAGATAAATGATGTAGTGGATAAAAGGAACGTCAGCTGGTCAAACCAAGGCGAGTTTATTGGGTGAGGGTGAACTTCAGGTAAAAGAAGGGTGGTGAACAAAGTATCAGAAGGGCAAAAATAGCAAAAATAAAAAGAAAAACATACAACAGGAGGGATTCGCTGGTGGTCACCCACCCAACTACTAACCTCCCGGCGTGTGGCTTAAGTACGGCTGAGCGGACGGGAAGCCCTGTTCTCCACACCCTATGGTCGTATGTACTGGATTGCATGGGTATTGAGAATAGTAAATGGTTTTTTGAGAGCGTCAGCATGACAAATGCAATTCAACCACTAGATATAGTATGACCTGCCAACGTCGGCCACTCCGAGTGCCCTAAAGCTTCACCCCTGCCGGATGAACGTGCCCCAACCCCAGACAGCCAATAAATAGGAGAGTTGCGGGGAAGCTAATGTACTACTACTAAGCAGGCCCAGGCTGGGGGTCTCGCATAAGACGTTAGCTATCACCACCTTTCCATTCTATCGCTATCAGATCCCCGTCGTTGCCTCGTCATCCTCTCACTCATCATGCCGCCGCACTACAAGATAGCTGTCATTCAGCTGTATGTCAAAGTAAGTCTTGAATGGCTTGCGTCAATTAGAATCTCCATACCCAACCTTAACCCTTGTTCGAGCTGGTGGGGTCGTGGATATGTCTAATACCGTGTGCTTCTAGCCCCTCAAACCGGCCGACAACTTCGCCCGGGCGGTGCAATTCATCCGCGAGGCCGCTGCCCAGGGTTGTCATTTGGCCGTGTTGCCAGAATTCCACTTGACGAACTGGATTCCGACCGATCCGAGATTTGCCGCCTTGTGTGATGACTGGGAGAACTACGTGCATCGGTATCAGGCGCTAGCCAAAGAGTGCAATATCTGTATTGTACCGGGGTCCATCGTGCGTCCTGTACCAGCATCTCCACAAGCAACATCGGCCTCATCCACAGAACCCGCCAGCAAACCCACCCCAGCCTTGGAGAATGTCGCCTTCTTCATCTCCAACACAGGCGAGATCCTGGGCTCCTACGTGAAAAAGAATCTTTGGGGTCCTACCGAGCGAACGTATCTTCGCTCCTCCGGCGACAGCCCGCACCAAGTCATCTCAACCCCCTTGGGCCCTGTAGGCCTCCTCGTGTGCTGGGATCTGGCCTTTCCTGAAGCCTGGAGAGAACTGGTATCCCAGGGAGCCAAGATCATCATCGTGCCAACCTTGTGGACCCGCAGCGGAGCCTCCGAGGCTGGCCATCGTCAGAACCCATCAGCGCCATCCCTATTTCTCGATAGTATTCTGACCGCGCGCACCTTTGAAAATACTTGCGCGGTGGTCTTCGCCAATGCAGGTGGGCCACCAGGCAGGAACTACTGTGGCCTTTCCCAAATCAACATCCCCTATGCTGGTCCGCTGGTTCGTTTGGGCACTTCCGCCGAAGGCATGGCCGTCGCCACTCTGGATTTAGCGGTGCTAGAGGAAGCGGAAGCAAACTATGCTATCCGGAAGGATCTAACAGACCCTTCCTGGCATTACAGACACACCCAAAGAATTCCTGCCGAGCCTTCGAAAGGGAAATTATAGATCAGTCAACAGATCAGATGTAGACCTTGTTTCAACCAACTACCTATAGATATTTCCTTGTGTTGGAATGTGAGGAATGATGCTGGGAGCGTCAAGTGAGGAGGGTGTTTCATAATTCTTGGAACTAACAACATCCCGGGCTGTGGCTACGCGCTTCAGAGGGGAGGAGAAACAAAGAATCAGGAGAAAGAGGCGCATAGTGCTTGTCCTGATGGGCCTTGGTAAGGGTTGGTCTGGGCTGTATCATGACGAGACATAGTGATACCATGTAACAGTCCCACTAGCCGAAATTACGAACCCTTACCATACCAGCCCTAATATTTGTCTATATGCCATGATGCTACCTTCGCAGCTTTCAATCGGATGACCCTATCTGATGGAGGATATTCTGATCCCGATTAGCATCATGACACCTGAGGCAGGTCCTTACACCGTGCACCCATTACTTCGTTCTTCCTTTATTGTCGTCTTCTGGACGGTTGCAAGCGTTGCTATTCAGAGAACGGTGATACCTTAATTCATGATAGAGCATCAAAATCGACCATTGTTATTTAGGGTTGTGCAAGTTAAGTCACACCAACCATTGGTTGCGTTTGGCTAACTAAATATTTACCACCTCTTTTATCGTAACCTGTAAACAATAGAGAATTATATTCTGTTTGCCCCAGACTATCCACTTGATATAGCGTGTTGTGAGTGGTAGAACATAATGCAATCACTGATTTTTTGCTGCCTCAATAATACCCTCTCGGTTTCATTACTGAGATTGCCAGATATTGCCAATGCTTACGGCCGCGATAAGACTGAACCCCGGCGACTGTATTGATAAAATAATGCTCCAGACCAAGAAAGGTGACAATTAAAAATGGAATGTAGGCGATCAAGTAGAAGCCAAAGTGGCGGGTTCCACCGAGAAGAAGCCGATATCCAATTCTCGATTCGAGTGGCTGATAGTACGACTGCAGCTTCGGGTTACTGTTGACCACGGGCTGTCGGTCAGATTCTGAGGCCATGGCTAGGGAAATGCAGGGGGATAGTGTGATACTGTTGGTTCTAATATTATTACACTTGATTGATCATGAGATTCAGAAGGGTGAGCATGTATAGTAGAAGGAATGTTATTTTCGAAGTTGAGGAAAAAAAATGATGACTTTTCACACTTTCCTGAGAGCCGTAAACAATACGGGAGTACAACAGGGAGGTCTATTTCATTGCCCCTTATATAGTCACGCCGTGACATTAAGCGTGCATTGAGTTATCTAGCTCACCTGTGCTCATCTTATGGTCGTATGTCCTGATTTCCTAGTTGTAGAGAAAGACATTGTAGGGAAAAACATAGGAATCCTGGAATAAGTTATCACTATAAGAGAGAAATAACTGGTGCATGTTCTCATGTGCCATAAACCACTCAACGGCAAGCTGTAACAATGAACATCTTGAATATCTCTGGAATTCCTCGTGCGGCCACATAGGTAACCATGAATCCTTTAGTTTCCAGCAATAGTTTCACCTTGTCGAGACCTCCCTTCAGATTACTCACTTCTATCACGATATTTCGCACTTTGTCCCAATCCGCATCGTCAATCCCACCTAGCACCTCAGACTCCGTGCCCTCGACGTCAATCTTGAGCAGGTCAATCACCTCAACATTGCTGTGGTATTGACTCAGGAAATACGAAAGTCGGTTAACCGGAACCATGATCTCTTTAGCGTCCTTGAACATATCATCCCCAAACGTCTCCTCGTAGTTCTCCTTGAAGAGCTGGATCTGACATTCTTTCTCTTCGATATTCAAAGTAGAGTTACCAGGCATGTTCGGAAAGTACGTGAACGCTGCAGAACGGGCCTCTGTGCCAAGTGCGTACGGATACGCCGTGACGGTAGACACCATATGGAAAGCTAAGTTCCGGTTCAACGCCTCGAAGTTTTCTGGTGCCGGCTCGAAGGCGATGATATTGGAGAGGGGGTACTTCTCCTTCATGTAGAGAGAGAAAAGGCCGATATTGGCTCCCACGTCAACGATAAATGGGTCCTTGGACAGCTCGACTCTATCGTACTCGCGGTCTTCGAATATCTCGTTGTATATGAACCTGGCTTCTTTCTCTCCTCTGGTGTAGCAGAAGAATTTGTCTGAGAGTTGTACGAGACGGAGTGTCATTTTGATCTGCCAAAGTACCAATCCGGTGGATATTGAAGGAATAGTATTTGCTTAGATATGAGAGTTAGAAAGAGGATTTGTGTACTAGTTGCAAATGGAAAATTGTCTGAATTGGTCTTTTTATGAAGCTGAAGAGGAATAGACAACTGATATACGCAAAGAGTGAGTGCCCCGCCTTCACTTATAAAGTCTGGTATGGCTTGTTACACAGGATATGGGATTGAGGAGCTGCATTCCCTCCATGGCACAGAATCATTGCCTCGGATGCACAGTGTTCCAACTCACATCTGCTTAGCTCACAAAAGGAAAAGCCGCGGCTTTGAGCCTATAGAATATCACTACATTAAAACCAAACCAGGTAATATGGAGATTGATTATCATTAAGACTACCTGCCAACCGATAGTGATTCATGCAAGTGTGAATCCACAGTTGCAGACCCCCGATGGATATGATACAAGGCCTTATTCACTTCGATAATTGGGAATTCGTATTCAGATCTAAATGGACAGACTTCACCATCCAGGATACACAAGAGATAATCCACTGATCCATATATTTTGCACAGCTATTTGTATCAGTCAAGATGGCAATTAACAGTCAGTAACTCCAGTGGGCTCTTGACAACACTATGCGGTCACACAATAATGCATACATGAATGCCCGACGTCTCTGCCCAGCTCTGTTCCCTCATATTCTCTCCTCCATGCTCTGCATATGGTGGTGCCCTACCTCCCACTCTTGTGTAATATTTAATCTTTTTGGTGTTCCGAGTCTCTATTGTTATGGCACCTACCCAGTATAGTCATTTTGGACCTAAGAAAAAAAAAAAGAAAACGGATTGGCACAAGTAATAGCAATGGTAAAAGCGTAGCCTTTCGAGGCTTTGTTTTCTAGAAATTACTATATACAGTATCCTTCGCATAGACTAAAACTGCCATGATGCTCACTGAGATGGCGAGATAAAAGCCCTCCTTTTCTCCGTGAGGTAATGCAAAGCTATCCACTGCCTGACTTAGGAATAAATCACATCAACAGTGTCCTATGGGTGTGCCACGGATATCGAGGAGGGTAGTACGTCACCTGATTAAAATAGGACTAATAAACTCTAGCCTATTCTCTATTTATTTAATATTTCGTGCACTATCCTGTGGCCTACAGTGAATAGCTTACATATTCTCTACAGGAAGATTTACATCAATGTAGTGGCACTGTTGTAGTATATGTAATAACTTCAACTAGGTACTAACAAACATTCAAGATACAACTTTTATCTTAAAAAGAAGAGTAAAAAAAGACCAAGCTTTTACGATCAACCCAATCAAACTCATTTTATGTCCAAATCTAAGCTTTCGGGAGGAATTCAAGATTTGTCGATCACCCGAATAATTCAAATTTAATCATCATGATGCATGAACCCTATGATGTCACCGTTCAGATCTGAGATCTAATTATGTCATTCCTACTTCTAACCCTAGAACATGATAAAGGGAAAGAAATATCTTATTCATTCGACCTAATCAGATAAATTTTCAATTGACTTGTCCCCATAAGTCCAATCGTCCAATTGTCCAATATGCCCGCCAAAGACGACAAATATACCGACCCCGAACTGCGGGAACAGGTCAAGGAAGAAGTCAAACAGAGTGATAAAGGTGGAAAGCCTGGCCAGTGGTCTGCTAGGAAGGTGGGTTTCTTTCTTTCTTCTACCTCTCTGTTCTTCATTTTATTCATGTGGTGAGAACGTGTATTTATATAGCCTGTGAATTAGGCCCAGTTTATGGCGTCGGAATACAAAAAGCGCGGTGGAGACTATACTACATCAAAGCAAGAAGGACAAGATGAGTCCCAGAAGAGCCTTGAAAAATGGGGCAAAGAAGAGTGGCAAACGAAAGAAGGATCAGGCACCGCGAAACAGGAGGATGGGACGAGGAAGCGATATTTGCCTAAGAAAGCATGGGAGAAGATGAGTGAGAAGGAGAAGGAGGAGACTGATAAGAAGAAACAGAAGGAGTCTAGAAAGGGCAAGCAATTTGTGTCTAACACTAGTAAGGCAAAGAAGGAGAGGAAACAAGCTGCGGAAGAAAGTAAGGGTGAGGATCAACAGGAGTCTGAAAATGAAGACTCTGGGTCAGGCGAAGATGAACCTGAGGGATCAGAGGGATCAGATGAAGTTAATGAAATCGATAACGAGGAGGAGCAAGAAGAAGAAGAGGAGGAGGAGGAGGAGGAGGAGGAGGAGGAGGAACAACAGAATAGCGAACCTAAAGGTCAGAATGATCATGATACTGAGACCGGGAAGAAGCGCACCGCAAGCCAGGAGGCGGGAGCAAATAAGAAACCCAAGACACGCCAGGACAGTAAGTCAGAGCGTGAGCAAGAAGACTAGTCTGAGCTCCGATACCTCTGAACACCCCACGCTAATTTCTGCTTGAGGATTCTTACTCTACATATACGAGAGCTGTACGATGTATTTAGCATGAAAAACCAGCCAACTGAGTGCGATGCTTTATGTATTTACGTTAATCAACCTTCAGCCTCCAACCCTAACCGCAGATCCACACTTGCGAAAGGCCCCAGTCAAATATTCACAAGGAGTATAAAGTTACGGAGCACTCACGGTCCAAAGTCAAATCCTGAAACGTAGAGTGAAGAATAATACTCGAGGGGAAGAACTAGGTTATGAAGTCTTACACCATCGATATCAAAATTAAATCTAAACTATATCCCACTTAGATCACCGAGGCCATGTTGTCTCGGTCAATGCGTCTGAACTATTAGTAATTGGCCGACTCTCCACATCCTGCTGGATCGCAGTATGCACGGTGATTCCGCGAAGTTCAACATCCGAACTACGTCTCCCACTAGGGTCCGTAGATACCACCACGCTCTTGCTTGTCCTTAGACCATGGGGATCGCTGATTTTATGGAATCCATCGGGGTCTTGGCTTAGCCGGTTGAGGTAACGCGGTGTGCGTAACGAACGGGTCGATTGGGCTTTGACCTTTCCAAGAAACCTGTGCACGAGGGGTTTGAAAAGAGGAAGACAGCCACAAATTATAGCGACATTAAGTTCTAGGGCGGTCCAAATGGACTCTTTAGCGCTGGATGCTAGAAGAAATTAGTCGAGGCGACTGGGAGGTAGGGTATAGAACCTACAAGCGAGGTCATTGGTGTGAAAGTGGTTGAACTCAATCACACGTAGCAAGCTGAAAATGCATACCCTAAGATGATCAGTTCACACGTCGGTCATTAAGATCTACTCGCTTTGAGGACACGTACAATGCACCCAGCGAGAAGACTATTGTCAGCCCAATCTTCTGCTGGACTGTGATTCGCAACCGCCAGACCACCGGCATTGGCAAAAGCAAAATAATCACGTCTTCTATCAAGGACAAGCAAGCCGATGTCTGGAATAGTTTTGTCTGTCCAGGCATACAATGGCCGTTTAGTGTGGTGTCATAGTAGTACTGGACTGGGTGACATTGAAAAATATTCCCCATGAGCTCGGTAAAGGCCCACATCATGGTGAAGACAATTAGACAAATCACTCCCACACGAACCACCTTCACGGTGCCTAGCAGTCGCTTGAGGAAGACTAGAATGGATATTTTCACAAATGCCATGGATGGCGCCCAGAATTTCTGGATCATCCAAGAGCCCTAGAAGATAGGTTGGTGAAGTCGAGCTATCAGAATGCCGAGTCGCGACTTACAAATTGCAGGCGAATACGTTCGTCCTGCGGAAGTTCATTTCCTGGAACTCCTACACCATTGAAGGCAGCTATGGACACGGCAGTGAGCAAGAGAAATCGGTGAGCATTCTATACTCACTGTAGATAACAAAAGCCGTGACCCCGTACGAAAGAATCAGGCCAATACCCATCAACAAATCCTCTAGCCGCCACCCGACCGTAGACATCCGGCATGCAATCAGACGCAGGACATATATGAGAGTCGCAAGCGCTGCCCCGACCGTGGGGACGACTGCGACGACATTCCCCCAGTATTGGTTCCGAATAGCCATGGAGCATCAGTGCATCACGGCTATGGACAGTCGGTCTCGCAGCGATTGATCGCTTGGACTCAGGTTGCAGACTTCGGTCGTACATCTTTTTTTCAGAGAGAAGGCTCGTGTCAGCAAACAGCCCTGCATGACAAGGAATGTCCGAAATAAGCACCAATGCAACCTCAGTCAGGGTTTCGACTCCATATGCAATGACACTAAACTAGGCCGGGGAATGAGCCGTGCCGATCCACATCCGAGTATTCCATTCCACTCACTCACTCTTAAGCCCCCAAAAATAACCCTTCCCTGGTCGTAAAAGTTTCTCTCGGCATGTTTTTGTTGCTTGCTTTTTCTCTGTTGAAACATGGCGCCTTCGGTTTCTAAGACCTCGCTTGTCCTGTTGGCCGCTCATCTTCTGGGTGTTGCCGCGGCGGACAACTGTACCTTGGCCAGCTTCAATGCCACACTTGGTGGGCGACTACAGTCATTGAAGCCATTCTCATTGCCATGCTTCTCTCAGCACAATGGTATCTCTATGGTACCAGATGACGCCGCATGCAGAGTGATTCAGAGCAATTACAGCGACCCTTTCCTGCGAGCCAATTCTGTCAATGGGTACATGTATAATCAGGCCGAAATATGCGCATCCGACCCAGCCAACCAATGTCTACTTGACAACTCAGATCCGACCAATCCGCAGGCTCTCACAGTCTCATGTAATCAAGGAAATATGCCTTCCTTCTCTCTAGAGGTCCAGGGCCCCAAGGATGTGGTTGAGGCTTTCAGATTCTCAAGCTGCTCAGGAACCCGTCTTTCGATCAAGAATAGTGGCCATGATTTCCTGGGCCGTAGCAGTGGCCAAGGAACTCTCTCTTTGTGGACTCGACACCTGCAATCCATGCACTACAACCCTGCTTTTGTTCCTACTGGTTGCAATGTCACCTCGAAATACGATACTATTACCGTTGAAGCGGGTGTGAATTTTGATGAGGTCTACGAATTTGCCAATACGCACAACGTCACTTTCATCGGGGGTTATTCGCCTACAGTAGGTGTCAGCGGGGGCTGGACACAAACCGGAGGTCACAGCATATTATCGCCGGCCTATGGATTGGGCGTTGACAGAGTTGTCCAGTACAAGATAGTGACACCCGATGGCAGGTATCGGATTGCCAACGAATGTCAAAACCAGGAGCTCTTCTGGGCCCTTCGGGGTGGCGGAGGTGGCACCTTTGGCGTGGTGATGGAAAGCACCCATCGTGTTGAGCCACAGGTGAGCATAGTCTCTGCCTCTATCAAGTTTCCCCTGAAGGCGGACTCCAGCAACGTTTTACCATTCCTCGATATCTTGGTGAACCATGCTGTTAAGTGGGCTCACGAAGGCTGGGGCGGCCATATCAGCGGTAACTCACTCATCAATGTCACGCCGTTGCTGTCTTTATCTGAAGCCAAGGATTCCCTGGCTGAGGCTGTCGCATATGCCAAGTCTCAGGGTGGCACTGCGGTCATTGAAGAATTCCCGTCTTGGTATGAGTTCTACCAAAAATATGTTGTTCCCAACGCGGTCACTGTTGGCAATGCTCACTTTGCGGCTACACGACTCATTCCTAAAACCGTGTTCGAGACGGCCACCGGTCGCGCAGATCTCATGAACTTTTTCTCAGTGCTCCTTTCGAAAGGCGGAAGCGTATACATCCCAGTAGTTGGACCTCTGCTCTACAAAGACGCCAAACCCAACTCAGCGACCCCAGCTTGGAGAGACGCCATCTGGTCTGTCGGGGCCGATGGCTTTTGGGCATGGAATAGCACTCTCCAAACTCGTGAGCAGAAAGTAGCTGAGATGCAAGATATGACTGCACTTCTCGAAGAGATCACACCGGGTAGTGGCGCGTACAGTCCCGAAGCCAATCCCTTCACCAAAGATTGGCAAGAGGCCTGGTGGGGTAATGACAATTATGGCAAACTGCTGAAGATCAAGGAGAAGTATGACCCTAACGGACTGTTGAGCTGTTGGAAGTGTGTTGGCTGGAAGGAATCCGATGCGCAGAGTTCCTGCTTTGCGGCATTCGGTTAAACCTCTGTTAATTCGATTTGTATACTACTGTATATTCACACGACTAATAAATCCCCGAAGGGAATCGTTTTTTTGATCTTTCTCTCCCCCTTCTTCTTCTTTTTTTTTTTTAATTTTTTTTTTTCCATCCTGATCAGTTCTCTTCATTTGCAGTTCCCAGCTATTCTATGAGAACCGTGGGTAAATCACATTCATGTCAGGTATACAGATTTACGGAATTTGTTTTGAACAAACTGTTCAATAACTCCAATGAAGACTAAATCAGACCATACCTAAGACATTAATTAATAAAAAACAAAACTCTTTTGTAAATCCCGCGCCGGCGTTACAACCCTAACCCACTGGCGTGCACGCTAGTCTCCATCCCCTTGTTTTTCACTTCACGGATGTAACACTGTCAGCAACTAAATACCCGGCCGATCGACCCCTGTCTAGTTTTTAGTACTATATCCCGACGGGATAACGAAACGGGCACTCAATCGGCACGACCGGAGTCCAATGTGGACCGTCGGGGCCCACCGGGCTTGGGGTCCAAATGCTTAGGTCTGGTCTACAATTACTCCGTAGTCTTAGCTTCGCTGAACCTGATCCAGTCCGTCTATACACAGTAAGAGTATCATTCGTTAGAAGCAGGTACCCGCTTCAACTTGTTAATATGAATCCCTACATGTCGTGTTCGGATGTCTAGGATAGGTGAAGTTGTTTGGGAGGATGTTCATTTTCTTTGTCTATGATGTGTTTAATATCTCAGGCTATTTTGCCAACATGTTAATATATCGAATAACTAGTGGCAGCCTTTTTTTTTACGATGAAGTATGTAGGGCTATCTGTAGCTTGGGCTTTGTGTCCGGTGGTGGTGCATAGTTAATTCGTGACGACATGAGAACACTAGATGGGTTTCAATCGTATCTTCTGTATTCGTATATCTTCTCGGTTTTATTCGTCTGAATATGTAACGATGAGATGCTGAATCGGTTCCTTCAGCCTGTGGATGTATATTTCATCTTCCTATATAGATAATATTAACTAGAGTATACAGCGATGGACGAAGATGAACACCGTCTATACCAGTGGATACAGAATATCCCCCCTAGAAGTGCAGCTTTGAGGGTTCTAAAAATAATAGATGCAATATCTAATATAGCTATCTTCAGTGGTAATGCCACTGTTGGAAATCCCATTGATGTCTCGAGATAATCTCTAGAACATAGATGACTCAAGCATAGAAGCCAAAGCTAACCATTAAAATTCAAAGACACTATAGTCATGAAGGTTTACCTCGGTATTTGGGAAAATTCTGATTGTAAGTATATCGACTTTCAGATCGGCCACTCAGAAGCTAACCTGTTTGTAGGCCCTAAGTATAATCCCTGTTTTGTTATGGAAAGTTTTCAACCTTTTTTTTATTTACTCGTTTGATACGAGCACACTTCCCATCTTCCAGGCCTTTCCAGTAGCCATATTACAAACTCTTTTGCTGGCCACAATGGCCCTCCACGCTCCGAAGCCGACGAAGCTACCGTTCATAGAGTAGTAGGTCCCGACTCGCTGGCACCTTTGCACGCCAGCCTCCTCATCCAAGAACAAATCTTCCTCTGCTTGTTTGATAATTGGCTGGATAACGTATGTTGTGGCATCTGAACTCAGCGCCGGTGTCTGCAAGCCCTTAAGGATTTCCTCCCATTCAGCGGTTTCCCTGATCTCATCACCAAACTTGATTCCTTGTCCACGGTACAAATCAAGAAATTGCTTTGCTTCCGGCGATCCCGGAATGATAGTGGGCACGACTCGGCGTCGGAGCAGGTTTGCTTGCGCTTCTGTTAAGACACGATGCTTCGTAACGAGGCCATCCAGTTCCTGGTGAATAATTCCTAGAATCCGCTTGTCGTGAACGAGAAGTCTAGTACGAGCGTCATTGGTCTCGGGGAGTGCTAAATGGCGAACAATTTCGGGGCTCAGAGCCGAAAAATCTGTCATCTGAAGACCTACTTGGTGGGTCATTTCTAGGGTCTCCTCTTCTTCCTGAGAACCAGAGGAAGAGGAGTAGGGGGAGGCCAATTCGCTGGAATTCCGGGTACAGTAAAGGGCATAACCAGTCTGCGAAGTAGCATCGGGAACTAAACGCAAATCTTCCGGTCTCAGCAGGCGTGGTCTCATTCGGGTCCTTTTCTCGACCTCGACGATAAACGCTTGCACCATGCTCGGTTGATTTCTGGCCGCATAGAATTCACGGGACTGGACCACGTGGATCGGCAAGTCGGGGTCGAATAATTCAAAGAACGCTTTGATCATATGGTCATCTGTAGGTAAATCGATGAAATTGGGCTTGGCTTCTTCATTTGCTAAGGCCTTGTAGATTGCAGATGCCAGGTTATGACCAAGAGAGAAGTATCTACCGTTGATTTCGCACATGTTAAATCCATCTTGTTCATCAGCGGGGATGAGCAAATCTGGTCTCCAATTCCCTTGGTGCCCTTCATATGCATGTCTTGGGTGCGCTTTACAGTAATCAGATAGCCACTGGTGGCCCCCTTGGTTATGTTTCCCATATACGGGTTTCCTTCCTTCGTGTTCGACATCAGTACCAATCCTCCGACGGGTCGCTACAACGACAAAGTATTTCTGCTAATTACACGCTGGGGTGGTCGCGATTTCAGGAGTCGACTTTGGGCCAATCGCGAATCGAGGCCATCTTGCAGGAGAAACTACTGGAATCTAGCCATGTCGAAGTTCGAAGGAACACGGTACCGACCTCGCTTGATATCGACCAGAGCCTCGTGCAGAATCATGACCAACATTCCTTCCCGATTCGGGTGGGGCTGATACCAGTTCCAGGCGTGGAGGCATCTAAGGCTGAACATGCGGACACGTGTGTGGAGAGCACTCAAGAGGTCATCGAGGCTAAATATCTGCTTGGTTGTGATGGTGCACACAGCTGGGTTCGTAAGCAACTGGGTTTGAAACTCGAGGGCGCCTCTCGAGACGTGGACTGGGGGGTCCTGGATGTATTCCCGATCACGGATTTTCGTGAGTGATTCTTTTTCCTCCTTGGAATAATACTATTCAATCAATGATCTGGCAAAAGTTACTATAGGTATATCTGGTATTGCTGATACTCAAGGAACTAGCGGATATTCGTCGACGAAGTATCATTAAATCCCGGTTTGGAAACCTGATGATCATTCCACGCGAGCGGAAACTTGTTCGAATGTATGTCCAGGTATCGGCTACTCTGGCTGAAAAGTACCGAGCGAGCGATCGGGATCCGAATGTGATCATGCAGCCATATCATTTTGACGCATCGCGTATTGAATGGTCGACGACATATTCTGTCAGTTAAGATTTCCCCTGATGATGAAGACGAATTACCGGGCGGTTAGCAAAATACTGGATCGCTGGTTGACCATAGGTGCTGCGGAGAATTGTCTCGATATGACCGAATCTTCCTGGTCGGTTTAGAACAATCAGACTAGGAGCTCGGATGCCCAGTGCATTAGTGCTCAGTCACGCAGATTCTCATCCTCATGAGCTGCAAAGGATATTCAAAAGTACAGGAGAATGGAACCTTGTCGTATTTGGTGGGAACATCGTCAAGGAAGAACAATGCCAGCGAGTCGAAAATGTCGCCGCAGCATTGTCCTCCCCTAAGTCGGCTGTTCAGAGAATCAACGCCCGGAGATATCTTAATCGCGACAGAGTTGTTGGGTCTCTCGTCGTCTATCTAGTGCACTCAGCGCCAAGCACAGAAGTTGATATTGGAAACCTACCAGACATTTTTCGTCCGCCTGATGAGGATACCGGGTTTGACTATGGCAAAGTATTTGTTGACAACAAGTCTTATCACGTTGGTGGGGGGAAAGCATATGAGGAGTACGGGATTTCGCCTTATGGCTGTCTTGTACTGTTGAGATCTGACCAACATGTGGCTTTCAAAGGCGACTTAGAGGATATCGGTGAGCTTGAAAACTTTTTAGAATCTATCCAGCTGGGGGGCATCAATTGATTATCTCTTGCCTTGAATTCTCCAAGTGTTCAATGTTCATATAGACGTCTTGCGGCTAGCTTTTGCTTATTTCCGTGATTTAGAGGTTAAGGGACAGATGTCGCAGGTGTATCTAAATATTATCCCCCTCATATAAAGGTAGAGGATGATTTCTTTTGTAATCAGATGGAATTGTCCAGGTAGGGATCATTAGCTCCAAACAGTAGCATTGAAGCTAAAATAACCTTGCAGGAGAAGACTAGAATCTGTCACTTTATTACTAGGATTAGGCCGGAATCCGGATAATGCATATGGTAACCACCAGACTCTAATAGCTGCGATCTTGTAATCTGTAATCCCTCAGTACACTGTATCGGTGCTGGATTGTAGTGCAGTACAATATAGTACTCTGGCGCGGGAAAACCGGACATCACATATTATAAGCAAAAGGATAAGCTAGTCTATATTTACAATAACTAACCAGCGAATCGTTCACGATACTTCTAAAAAAAAATAAAAATAAAAATAAAAAAAAGGCGGGATATTCCGTCTATACAGCCCTGTTATTCTCCAACAGCTCGAGCGTGTTTCACCTTCCAGTACCAAAGCTCCGAGCACCCGGTTTCCACGCGCAGGATTATACAATAATTGCGCGCCTCTTGTAATAGCTAACCGAATGCTAGATTCAGTCTCAACGTGTCGTAGCTATAACCGACGGAGCAATTATAACAATTATCACAACGACCGCGAGTATCGTGCAGCAGACCCGGCTCTTTTGAACACGGCCGTTCTTTTTAAAGCAATTTCGGGTTCTATACTTGCTGTATGATTTCTCCCACGTGCCTGCTTCAATATCTCCTGAAGTCTGGGTGCCACTGACGGCTTCCCTCTGCATCTCTTGCGCCCGTTGGTTGACCTCTAGGGTACAGTCTCGATCGCTGGTCTCAAGTGTGCAGTCACGGTCACTGACTTGTAATCCTTCATCCTCGCGATGTCTGGGTTGCTGTGGCGCGAGTTCTTGTATGTATCGTTATTTGACGATGGAGGGTCACGTGTACCTATGGGATGACATCTAGTAGAGAAAAAATCAAATGGATGTTAGCCATTGTTGACAACAGGGGAAAAGTTCGAATCACGTACCGTAATTTCACATCGGAGGTTTTTGATATATGTAATGGAATAAGAAGGACATCTTGCGTCTCAGCCTACGTGATTAGGGGGGGAAAGGAAATGAGACGTATTCTTCGGGAGGATGAGGCTGAGTATTTCCTCAGATAACTTAAGCTATCATATTGACGGGACCAATTAGTTTTACAGAACTAACTGGCTAACGGAATGAGGCTGCCCAATGATATTAAGCTATAGTTCAGCCAAGAGGGAGCCCGGGCGATTCTCATCTATATCTTTGTCTATATCTTTGTACGGAGCTGTATTTCAAAAAGTTATCAAACTGCATTAGTTACTGCTAGTTAATATTACGGGACCATTGGCCAATAGGAGCCACTTTGCACCCTCCAAAGTGACATCTAATTGGCTTTCTATCACGTGATATTTACGAGGGTAGTTTAATAACCTTTTGAAATACAGCTCCGTACACTTTTTCGCTCTTCAGACGGGCTTTATTTAGAATAATGCACATGCCATGATAAAGAGGTATGTCCAGAGCCACCAAAAAGGAGTTGATTGCTTTTCTTTAGACTCAAGACGAAACGAGTCCTCTACTACTACTCTTCAAATTCCTGAAGGATCCCCAGCGCCAGCTTGACATACGTGTTCGATTGAATGACCTGGATTTAATGAGTTACTCATGTATTTCACTCTTCTATGTGATGCGGTTGCCTACTTTTATGATTATGTTTTCTAATTGGATCCTCAGAGTCTGGAATCGTATATCAGATGCAACGGCGGTATTCTACCTGGGAGGCCTGTGACTATTGAAAGGATTTTATAGATATCAAGGGACATATTGTTATCCATTTATCATGGGAATGTGTGTTTCATATAGAGATATGACTGCCGTGGATTCATCAATATATTGCATTTTCGATGTAGATACCAATTCTGAATACTCCAGATTCTGTCAAAGAATGCCCCAAATCACCACTCACTTGCTTTTCATTGTTATTATTCCGTCCAAATTTCTATATCACGTCTTCCATCCCAGGGTAAGCTATTGGCACAAATCACAGATTACATGTCACATGATATGATGCATTCTGATGTACATAGGGTCTTAGCGGAGAGACTATCGTACAACGGAATAAAAACCACTCGAGGTCCAAGTTGCAGCAAACTTAGACTAAACTATATTCCTCATATCAGTGATGTCGGTATCGATAGCATTATGACAGTTGCTCAGGCGGGGTCTGGAATTGGAACGGGCCGACCCAATCTATCGTGCTATAGAATCTGGTTCGCTCCACACGCCACTTTACACTTCGGACATAACATGTCAATCTATAATTGGGTGGTGCATGTGATATAAATTAATGCTTGTACACAATATAAGGTTAGTAATTGACCAAGTGTCTAGTCTCAAGTCATGAATCATTCTTTACATCATCTCCTACGAAAAAAAAAAGTTAAATAGAAACCCTAGAAGCGAACACCAAGAGAAGAAAATGGAAATGAAAACGGGTTATCATATGCATTTCAAGATATAACATTCACAAAGAATTGAAAACTCCCTCATAGATCGATGTCAGCCCGGCCGCATCAATCAAGGACCGGTGAAATGAAGCTCTCCGTTCCTGTTCTCGATCTTATCGCCTAGCAACATTCCCTGGTCACCACGGTCGCCACCGTCGTTCCTGCGCATCACAGCGACCAGCTTGGGACCCCACTCGGTATCCTCCAAACGGACATTCCAGGCGCTGCTGGTGAAGTTCTTTCCGCCCCAGATGAACCATCCTGTGTATTATTTCTGTTAGCCATCTATGTACTGTATATCCAGACAACCGGGGGGGTGGAAAGAGTATGGTGAATTACCATCAGTGTTGCCGATGTGGTCATCCAAACGGATTGTTCGTTCAATCCAGTTGCCATGCATATCTTTGACCTCCACTCGGAACAGGGTGACGCCATTTTCTTGCCTGATGCGCCAGTTTCTAGCGGTGTGGTGGAAGGAACCCATTTTGGAGGATCGTTTGTTTAGTAGTAGCAATAGGTAGGGAGGATAGGAAGTCAAGGATGGACGAGGTTGAAGCTAGGAAAGTCAAGGTGGACGGTATATTTATATCATGGCGTGTTCAGCTGGCCACCCACCGCATTGCTGCCCTAAGGCCCCATGTTCCCTTAATTAAGTAGCGACTAACGATGCAGGGTGACATAGCAGGTGGACCTGTCGTGGCGGCCATTGGAGAGCGAGGGGTTGCCAGGTGGGGTTTCAGAGGGGCTTAGCGAGGGGCATTTCGACTCCTTTTATTTATAGCCACTGGTCCCATCGTTGAGTCGGTGAATCGCAGCAACGACACTCAATCGAAGAGGTTAATTTATGAGTAATTTCATGGCTAAGAATTATGGAGCTGTCGTGTGCTTTCCGAATTAGAGCGAAGGTAAACAATGACCGCTTTGGGGGGGAAGCTGAGGATCGACGCCGGGATCCTTGGGTCTCGAGGTGGGTCGCTCTCATTGATCGTGTACCACAATAGCACTTCCATTGTGGGATACACTGAACCTTCTCGGTTATTCGAGAGGCAATATATATATGTGGGATTCGTCATTTGGAGAGGCAAATTGCTTGGTTTGTAGCTGCGCCTTCGTAACGCAAGACATGTAATATGCAGTAAAAACGACATGCATGCATACATACAAATGCGGTAACTCCAGTCTAGTAGTCGCAAGGTGATACACTTACCCCGCCATCTCCAGATGCCCAATTGTGAGGGCGACGTAGAGAATTTATATATAGAATTTGTGGTGTTGTGTGAGACCCCCTGGGGCACGCTGTTATTGTTGCCTATCTTGAGGTCTCGCCTCGATTGTACCATGTCTGACACATGCTTTGCTCGTTGTACGAAGAATTTCCCCCGCTTTTCTAGATGCTTCTGGGGTTTTTTACTTGAGTAAATTGAGTCTCGTTGGTGCAATTCAGACTGCATGTCTTGTCACAAGGAACCGAAATGCTGCTGCTAGTCCTAGCGACGTGTTGGTGTCGACCTCGTAGTGTACCCTCTAGTAACAAGAAGGCCAAACCAATGACACCCAGTGATAATAAAGTCTCGCAACCTGGGAGATACAGCTCAATACTGTCAGGATCGGGTAATTTAACTCATCGCAGTAGCCACCACCCCACTAATTCACCAAACTAGATTGTAGCGACGTCCACGAATAGCTATAGAGCGCCTCCATGAAGAGAAAATAGGCACTCCTTCCATTAGAGGCGCAAGAGTGGCAAGCGAGTAGAGCCCTTTCCCATGAAATGGTGAGCGAGCGCTAGATCCTCTTTTTGGACGGTGTCCCTTCCGCATGTCTTGCCAATAAGCGTCCCACTAAATGAGAGTCAGTGTATCTTTTCCGATGATACTCTGGGGCCGAAAAAGACCTACATCTGGTCATTTTAAGAGCTTCTTGAGAGCTGATTGAACGCGTGTCGATGTAGGGAGTCCGATGAGGTCCCTTGACCGCTTTTGACGACAGATACGCGCGGGTTTGTGGCTCCAGTCCTTTGACAAATATAGACGTGCCTGAAAATTGTTTATTGATGGCATTCCTTTCATTGTTGCTTTCTTTGTCTTGTTTTCTTTTTCTTTCTGTACAGTAATGTGAGAACTTCCCTAATTGCCGGTGACCAAAGCTTCGATTTCTAATTGCACCGTAATTGTTGCCATCGAAACACATGGTGGTGCGGGCTCAGGAGTTAGTTTTGCAAAGACTTTCTGGGTCTCTGGGGGTTGGATAGTGGCCATGTGTAGATGGAACTCAGGTGCTCACACAACGGAGTTCAGGGGATAATCTAAGATTGTAAGATGATAAAACGGATGAAAAAGGTGACTTAATGGGACGTATGAGATGACGTAGATAAGCTGAGTCGTTGAAGGGATGGTGGAATATTGTTCATCAGTGTATTTGACTGACCGGCAATATCCTTGTGTAGGTACAAATGGAGTAAGAAGTATTTCCAATATATATATTAAGGTGTAGGTCGGTTGCAAAAGCATGCTAAATGGAATCAGTGTAGATATCGGCTGGAATAGATGATACGAGTGGGTACTATGTGAAGTAAAGAGAGACAGAGAAAGAGAAATCTAAAAACCTCCATAGTCGACGTTCAGAGAACTCTCAATGTAGTGTTAGTCCCTGTCGTCCTCAATTTGAAGAAGTGGTCATTACGTCCTAAAGTGCACGACATCGTCGTCTCAAAAAGTCAGTACATGTAGACTCGACTCACATATAA
This sequence comes from Aspergillus pseudotamarii, assembly GCF_009193445.1. NCBI lineage: Eukaryota > Fungi > Ascomycota > Eurotiomycetes > Eurotiales > Aspergillaceae > Aspergillus > Aspergillus pseudotamarii. Next base: position 55,583 of record NW_022475093.1, on the reverse strand, counting down.
TAGATTGTTTAGGCAATTTGAGTCCTCATGGATGCATTATCCAAATAAATAAATAAATATCCTACTGCTCGAATTCTTAACGGAACGTCGGTTTCAGACCCTACCAACTAGCAAATGAATGAAGATGCCGTCCTATCTTCGGAGTATACAATGACATGTATTAAACTGGACAGTGTGAATGTAGATCACTGGACCGACCTAGTCCTTATATGGCAAGGTAAGATAAGCACCTCCTCCGGAGATCAAAGCTGATCAAGTACATGTTCAGTACCCCGCACTGTCCGTTCTGATAAATGTTTTTTACGTCTGATTACGTGCTTCACTATCCGAGAATAGATAGGCTATTGCGGATATCATCCCCAGAACTTAAGCTTTGTTGTTATATCATATTTCCACAGAGCCCTGGATCGCCACGACTGGACCTGTACCGACAAGACAGGCTAAAAGAAAATCTAATCATAACCTCGTAGCCAGGTCGGTTACGACAGCAGACAAAACGGATGATGTCGACTTCGACGTATCACCTTTGCTTGAGTCGTAGGTTCATGTTCAAGTAGGCCATAAGGTGAGGCAAAAAGGGAAGCAGTGTTGGCCCCTATTCAATACAAACAAAGCCTCTTCGGGGTGAGCTAGCGGCAATTGTACGACAGAAGGAATGCATCGAATAAAGACAATACTGGACGAGTAACCAAGGCCAAATATATGTTGACTCCACAATCGTTCAAAAAGGAACATGTACATGGGTCGAATGCGTCCCAAGTCGCCGGTACGAACCCGATGGGAGAGCATGTCCCACGAGCGGAGATTATGTCAAGACTAAAAGGAATAGACACGGACGTACCGACGAATGGGAGAGGGTTATTTCCTCCTACATTTCCGGGGCCGGGGTAGAAAAACTGCACCACGAGATCCCGTACACTGCATGTCATGGAAAGTCTAATAAATGAAGAAATGGCACTACTTCATTCTCGTCGACAGGATGCAGAAACGGTTGACAGCAGCAAATCGTCTTCTTTCCAGAGTCCGGGCAAAGATACTTTCCGTTCACTAACGCAAAAGACTCACCGGATAGCAGCCACGGTCCAACACTGGGAATCCCCGCATAATGGCCACGTTCGGAAACGGATGATGCCCAAGATGCCGAGGCTTAGGTATATCCACCGGTAGGTCCTGTTCTCTCGTTACAACCACAGGACAAGGTCTCAACGTCGGCAGCTTCCGCCATGATGATTGGTGGTGGCCCCGACTAGCGGGATACCCTAAATATCGCTTAGAGAGGAGACCATGGTTATGTTTTTTGTTAGTAGAAGTGTATGACAAGAATCAGGAAGGCTATTGAGGAAAATGCATGACCTGCTAAGCGCTTTCCGGCTTAGAGGGAAACTGTCGGGAGTCCAGAGAAAATTTGGGCGGCCTGGCGCATGCCAAGACCCTTGGCAGTTTGCGACATGTCAGAGCAAACATTTCGTTTCTAATTCAAATGGGAGTTGCGAAGAAGAAAGAGAGAAAGTCAGAGGGGCAAAGATTGGGAGTGGCAACTCCAATAATCCTACTTTTGCTGGCCATGAGCATTCGCGAAGGGGAGTCTGGGAGCTGAAAGTCTTCGGGGTCCCATGACTCTTCCAAGCCCTCGCTCGGTCCATTGTCTCACCAAGTGATGGTCAACAACGGGTGGACGCCACAATCCCTCTTAGTGCGTCTTTTCACCTTCGCGGCAATTCTTGGCCAGCCTTCTGCCTTGTCCACGACTTCACTGCAACCGTAGCTGCAAGTAAAGTTGGAGTGGCGTCTGGCTCACCTCATTCTCTCGGATAGGGGAGCCGAATAATCAAGCATCTCTTGGACGCTGGGGTTACATTCAGTCGGGGGGGCTCATTTGCCTCGAGTCGGACAAGGTTTCAGTTCTTTCTTTGTTTTGTGGGTGAGTTGTTTCCAGAACATTATCAACCCTGATCCTCATATCAGGGGGCGATGTTCCTCAACGGGAGAAGGGGGGTTGAAATGGGAAGGAAATCTTTTGCCGCCGATCCTCCACATGGATGCCGACAGGTTTCCCCAGGACAACAATCTTACAGTAGTACTACTAGTCTAGTGTCTCAAAGACTGAACCTGCCAGATATCCACCCCCATATAACCCACGAGAGCAGTTTCCCGGAGAGCACTCTTCCTATCTTGGTTAGTGGACGGGCTTAACCCCAGGTTGTCTACACACGTGGTAGGTTGAAATTTCCGACCCCCGTCGACGGTCCGGGACTCAACCAATGGAACAGGAAGAACCAACTTTGCCAGCCAGGAACGGTCATACGGCCGGACATCTCCTTCAATAACTGGAGCCATTCAAAGCCGACTGACTTCTTCGGTAATGGGACCCGACCTTCTGTTTGGTCAGATTCAAAGTGACTCTGCCAAATCCAGCGATATAGCCGACGATTTAACTCGGACTTTTAGTGCTGAAAGCCTGAAGTACTCGCGCGCATGAGCCGATGTCAGCTTCAGGGATCTGGACCTTGTCTTTGGCTCTTTTGTCCCGTTACTAAGATTATAGTAACCCACTCTGGGGTTGGACAACAGTCGCTGGACTGACTTCTATACCAACGTAGCAGTAATGCAATGCACGGGCCTATAGTCCTTCCAATGTCACCTAAATCGGTCTGGCCATTCCTCTGATTGGCTCCTACCGCAGTCATTTTCTTAAGGATCTAAGATTAGCCAACCTAAATCAGGCATGGTTGTAAACACGGTATTTCCTTTTGCCTTCTTCTAGGGCAAAACCTGGTTAGCTTCATGGCCCATGGAACATCGTGCCATCGTGTCGGAAAAAAGACACAGAAAAAAATAATAATAATGAATAAATAAAATAAAAATTGCAAGTGAGGTTAAAAAATTTCTAGGGCCGAGTGACACAGGCTTTCCCCGTGGGTGAATTTCCCCGGGTCCGGCTGTATGCCGATTCTCAAGAAGTTTTTGTAACACCGCCAGAGTTATAAAAGCACATCCATTCCCCTGCTTCGCTTCGGTTCATTTCTCCCGTTCGCCGTGTTCCCTTTTGGTGGTTAACTTGCCGTCTTCCATTCGCCCTCCTGTTCTTTCCTGTCCATCGCTGGACACACCATCTCTTTCTTCTTCTTCTCTCTTTCGCACACCCATACACCTGTGAACCCTGTGCGAGGTTGACCCAGCAGCTCTATCACCATGGGCGACGCTGTAGCTCCAAACGCCCTCGCCGATACCATGCGAGTGGAGGCACCCGTCACCTTCAAGACTTATATGATGTGTGCCTTTGCCGCCTTTGGTGGTATCTTTTTCGGTTATGATTCCGGTTATATTAACGGTGTCATGGGCATGAGTTATTTCATCCAAGAATTTGAAGGCTTGGTCAGTCTCGTCATTTCCTCTAACCAGTAATCCTAAGGGTGGCTCGGACAAGTAGCTAATACTGGTCGAACTATAGGATCCTGCCACCACCGATCCGAATCATTTCGTTGTCTCATCGTGGAAGAAATCCTTGATCACATCCATCTTGTCGGCAGGCACATTCTTCGGTGCACTGATTGCTGGAGACCTTGCTGACTGGTTTGGACGTCGGATCACTATCGTCTCCGGTTGTGCTATCTTCATCGTTGGTGTCATTTTGCAGACCGCATCAACCACCGTAGCTCTTCTCGTGGTGGGACGTCTGATTGCGGGATTCGGTGTCGGTTTCGTGTCGGCCATCATTATCCTGTATATGTCGGAGATTGCTCCTCGCAAGGTCCGCGGTGCCATTGTGTCTGGATACCAGTTCTGTATCACCATCGGTCTGATGCTGGCTTCTTGTGTCGACTACGCCACCCAAAATCGCACGGACTCCGGTTCCTATCGCATTCCGATTGGCATTCAGATTGCCTGGGCCCTCATTCTCGGTGGTGGTTTGCTCCTCCTACCGGAATCGCCCCGTTATTTCGTCAGAAAGGGCCAGCTCGAGAAGGCGTCATATGTCCTCGCTCGTGTCCGTGGTCAGTCCGAGGATTCAGAGTATATCAAACAGGAGCTGGCGGAGATCGTTGCCAACAATGAATATGAGATGCAAGCGATGCCCCAGGGCGGCTACTTCACAACCTGGCTGAGCTGTTTCCGTGGAAGTCTCTTCCACCCCAACAGCAATCTCCGCCGTACCATCCTGGGTACTTCTCTTCAGATGATGCAGCAGTAAGTTGATCCCATCCAACACAGTCCAGAAAGGTCTGTGGCGCCTAGACTACCGCAGTACATAGCTAACATGCTCCCTTCTAGATGGACCGGTGTCAACTTCGTGTTCTACTTCGGTACCACATTCTTTACCTCGGTATGTGTCACCGAGCCACAGGAAAAGAGACTTAATGTTTGCTGACTGAAGGACAGCTCGGAACGATTTCAGATCCTTTCCTGATTAGCATGATCACCACCATTGTCAATGTTTGCTCGACTCCCGTCTCGTTCTACACCATGGAGAAGATCGGACGTCGTCCCCTGCTGTTGTGGGGTGCTCTTGGTATGGTTATCTGCCAGTTCATTGTCGCCATTACCGGTACCGTCGTCGGTGACAAGGGCGGTAACAACGCTGCCGTCAGCGCGGAGATTTCTTTCATCTGCATTTACATCTTCTTCTTCGCCAGCACCTGGGGTCCTGGCGCATGGGTAGTCATCGGCGAGATCTTCCCTCTGCCCATTCGTTCGCGTGGTGTGGCTCTGTCCACTGCGTCTAACTGGCTTTGGAACTGCGTAAGTCGCACCCTCGTGTTTGTGTGTAGCGTAAAAGGTGGTTTCCCTAACGATTGAGATAGATCATCGCTGTCATCACTCCGTACATGGTCGACCAAGACAAGGGCGACCTCAAGTCCAAGGTGTTCTTCATCTGGGGTGCCCTCTGCACCTGCGCCTTCATCTACACCTACTTCCTCATCCCGGAGACCAAGGGGCTCACCCTCGAGCAGGTCGACAAGATGATGGAGGAGACCACTCCGCGGACCTCTGCCAAGTGGAAGCCTCACACCACCTTCGCGGCTGACATGGGATTCACCGAGAAGGACATCACCGACAAAGTCCACGTCGCCCATCGGGAAGTCTAATCCACTCTAATGGGGGGTCAGTGGGGAGTCGTTTTGGTTTCGGGAGGAGGGGTGTTCTGCACTTTACTTTTCTCTCTATCTTTTTTTTTAATTCACTGGTTATCAGCTATGAACTCATACCCATGATTTTACGCGTCATGTCGTTTTAATGTCCTGGCAGAACTGAGAGGATGACCGAGAGGTGTACCATTAATCAATACTCACCTTCTTCAACTATAGTGCATGCTTTTGATCCATTGTAGGTTGTTAAACGACAACCTTAAACTCTTGAGAGTGTAGGGTAATTCGGCTTTCTTCCGTGGAGATTCCGTGGGTCACGCTAAGGCTACTAGTACACTAGTGGTTACTGTACGGAGTACGGAGTAGGTAGACCGTAAAAGTAACTCAACAACAACAAATCTTGATGAACCAAGTGGGTTTCCCGATGCAGGGGCACTAATACATTCCGATACCGTATTTGTGACCGGAATCGTCGATTCTTAGAGGATATGTACATACTAGCAAGTCAGTTTCAATCAAATCTTCGGTGTCGGGAGGAAAAAAGTCTCTCTAATATCCATGTTGCCGTCAGGAATGGGGAGACTCTGTCTATGAGGCTGAGTAGAGTATATGTATTTTACCTCTGTAAAGTGCCTCGGTATCGAATCTCTCGACTAGATTGTATGCATTTTTGTAATTTTCGTGGGTTTCTAACCTGTTTTCTTTACCTCCCGTTGTATACCCACAGACGTTCAGATACAATAACTGAAATGCATCTGCCTATTTTCAAGGTAGAAGACTCTGAAGTCGGAATATCCGTAAGTGATCCATCTAGATTAAAGAAGAAACAGTCCACGAATCAATATCCTGCCAAGATATCCAGCACTTGCCAAGCGATCGATCGACAAGAATCTGGAGGGCAGAGTTTTCCGTCTTTGAGCTCCGCTTAGTCATCCTACCTTAGGGTTAGCTTGAGTCTTGTGGTTTGCCATTTCATTCCTTTTCCTTGGGTCACATTCCTGTTTCAGCAATCGAGCCAATGCTTAATTGGCATTTTCAACGCCAAATCAAACTGTTTAAGGCAACATGCGTAGCATAATTTCCTGAGAAGGATCGACATACGCGTCGGCAGTCGAAAGGTACCAATTACCGTTTCCGCTGTTCGGCAGAGCTCCGCTGTGCCAAGACGTCTTGTGCCTGGTGCTAAACATACTCGCACACTGACCAGAGTCAGACTCCTCTGTGGCACAGCAAGTTAGAATACGCAATACATAGGAAATAAAAGGATCGACACGCTTCACGATCATGTCCGAGGTATACCCACCAATCACCCTAGGGCCATTAATCACTCCGGCTGTGCCAAGCCGCCGGTTGTTTGTGTCGAGTGAGCTTGGTCCACGAAAATTGTACCATGCACGATGCATAACATTGGGATTACGCCATGGCAGAGTCCTTCTTGTGCCTTGTAACTACTCTATTCTTCCCCACTTGCCACGTCCGTGCCCGTTTTAGTCGAGTTATCTATTGTTGCTGAACAGTGGGCGAGGACGTTGCCTCGTCAGCCAGCGTCGATCATGCCCCATTTCTGTCTGGGCTGAAGATGCCCTAAAACAAGCTATGTCGGTTCAACGGTACTCTATTGCATTCAACCGGCGCTAGCACGCTATTTTCGGGATGCTCTCCTGTCCGGGTTGGGGGTTGCTGAACAATGCTCCCCGCCCCATTCGACGGTCTAGACAGGGTGCACTATAGGAATTGCGTCAGCTAGAAGCCGCGGTACTCCTTGTGTTTGATATGGCTTCCACCAAGGTCACTGGGGTATAAAGCCGGCATTGCGCTCGAGAGTGTCTAGAGGATCATCAAGACAATTCTCTAATCTCATTCTCTCCACCACTACTTGTGTATCAGTACCAATCCTTAATCATGGTTCAACTTGCTTCTACCCTCGTCGCTGGCTTGGCTGGCCTTGCCAGCGTCGTCTCTGCCCACCCGGGTCACGACGTCAAGGCCGAGGCCGCCGAGCGTGCAGCTTTCCTGAAGAATGCTCCTCTCCGCTCTCGCAGCCTGGACCAGTGCACTACCAAGCTGCGTGCTCGCGGCCAAGAGCAGCGCAACATCGCCCGTCGTGAGCAGGCCGTCAAGAACCTGCGCCGCAGCATGGGCCTGCAGTCCCGTATGCCTTGCTCACTTCCTTCCAACCTTCATACATCAGCACCGCATACTGACTGTTCTGGACCAGGCTCCCACTTCCTCAAGGCCAGAGACCTCGACACCGCCCTCAACACCACTCACCACTCCACCCAGGATGTCGACCTCTCCACTGACCCCAACGTCCTCTTCGCCGACGAGGCCACCTGCATCCTCGCCCCGGACGTCACCCAGGGACCCTACTGTACGTTGCCATCTACATCCTCAATCAACCCTATCTAACATAAGCAGACGTCTCTGGCGAGCTGATCCGCAACAACATCGTCGAGGATCAGGAGGGTGTCCCCCTCTACCTGGACATCCAGCTGATCGACACCAACACCTGCGAGCCCGTTCCCCAGGTCTACCTGGATTTCTGGCACTGTAACGCCACCGTAAGCGCTTTCTAGCTACCACTACTCCAAGAAAGAAAACCCCCAAACACTAACAAAAGAAAAACAAAGGGTGTCTACTCCGGTGTCGTCGCCAGCGGAAACGGCGACAGCGATGACGAGAGCAACATCGACTCGACCTTCCTCCGTGGTCTCCAAAAGACCAACAACGACGGTATCGTCCAGTTCCAGACTATCTTCCCCGGTCACTATACCGGCCGTGCTACCCACATCCACGGTACGTCTTTTTCCTTACTTCCCTACTCGCCTCACCTCTTCCTACCCCCCATTTCCCCACTTCATACTATTATATAAATAAGATTACTGATTAAAAGGTGGGAAATAAAATAGTGCTCACCCACCCGGCCAACGAAACCTCCGTTCTGCCCAACGGAACCATCACCGGCCTGTACAACACCAAGACCTCCCACGTGGGTCAGATCTTCTTCGACCAAGACCTCATCTCCGTCGTCGAAGAGACAAGCCCTTACGCCACCAACACCCAGGAACTGACCACTAACGCTGAGGACTCCATCCTCGCCGAGGAAGCCGACACCATCGACCCCTTCGTCGAGTACGTTCTCCTCGGTGACGATGTCTCCGAGGGTGTCTTCGGTTGGATCTCTGTTGGTATCGATGCCACCGAGGATACCTCTGTTACCCCTGCTGCGTACTTTACCGAGGATGGTGGTGTCGAGAACGAGAACTCCGGTATGGGTATGGGTGGTGGTGGTCCTCCCAGTGGTTCTGGAGTTCCTTCTGGAGTTCCTTCTGGTGCTGCCCCGTCGGCTAGTGCCTCTGCTTAAATTAGAGGGGGGTTCGTAAGATCCCGGTGATTGAGTCTTTTGGTTCCAATCACTGTGATCTTTTTTTTTTCCTCTTCTCTTTCTATATTCCGGATATCTTGGGTTTATTTTGAATCAGGATATTTGGTATTCGCTTCTCAATCGTATATTTTTTTTTTATTTAAAAAGAAAAATAAATATGATATTTCTCGTCAATAGGGTTGCTTCCTACCTTTCTAGTATCGATTATGCTGTTTTCATCCCGGATGATTTGATAGAAACTACAGAAGAAATACTAATTCCCTTAATTTATCATTTGTTTTGCACTGCGCCGGGCTTGTATTGAAGCGGATTTGGAAAAAATTAAGTCACATGGGGACCAGGTGGTCTGGTCAAACCAACCAAACCGATAATATCTAGGTAGGACGATGGGTGTTTCCAAATGGGCATGGAATAATAATACAAAGGTCTACAGAGATAGGCAAAGAATTTCAAATATTAATGGCTTGACTACATTTCATTTGCAGCATGTCAGATAATATAGCAAGGACCTCAAGTACGTACACACATTATGCATTACTTATCTACATACTTAAGATATTATTAACCCGCAGCATAGGTGCTCATCTTCCTCATCGTCTCTCCATACTTCCACAAGAAAATCGGTGCTGGGATACCAATGACGATCGAGATGAAAGCCAACAAACTATTCCCCCACCCATAATGCAACGCCTGGTACATGTACGGCGCGAAAAGTGGAAACCCAAATCCTGCAATGGAACGTAGGAATGAACCAGCGGCCATCGCACTAGCTGCAAACCGCGTGTAGGCATCGACAATGTAGGTCTGGATGCACTGCATGGCGACTATGTTTCCCATAGCCAGGAGCATGGCACCGATGTTCGGGGCAATCCAGTGGCAGTGGGTTTGCGCGGTCCAGCCGTAGATGAAAAGGCCAACTGGGTTGAGGATGGCGGCAATAGATAATAGCGGGGTGCGGAATTCCGGCTTCCCTGTACCGCTATTGCGGGCCTTGAGACGGCGATAGACGAGGTCATTGAGCCGTGCGCAGATCTGGGAGCCCAGGCAGTACCCTATTCCAAGGGAAATGTAGTTTAGACCGCCAATGCCTGTGGACTCATTATAGTACTCCGGGCTGGTCCATAAGGCCGGAAATGTCGACGACATCAAATATAAGATACCGTATACGTAGGCCATATATATCGCAAGGGCTTGGACGATGGGCTGAGTTGCGAGAAGGCGGAACGGGCGAACAAGCGCTGTGCTTAGAACCTCAGGTAAAGTCTTGTTCTGTCGCTCGGCTTCGGTCTCGTAGGAGGTGTCTCCTGTGTCTTTGCGGAGCTTTTTTGCTCGTGTCCTGAGGATCTTTGGGGCATATGTCTCGCGCAAGAAGAAAAGACCCATGAGTTGGATGACCCCATCAGCGATGGATGTGGCGTAGAATACCCATCTCCATGTCGTCCTTTCCGCGATGAAGCCGCCGGCAATTGGGCCAACAGCCGGGCCAAGGAGAGGTGCTAAGCTATAGATAGCAATACTTTTACCGCGTTCCTCCGGTAGAAAGCAGTCAGAGAGCACCCCACCACCTATCTAAACGCTGTTAGATCGTGAATTCATGTATACCCATGATGTGAAGCACTCACCGCTAGAGGGGCACTGCCTCCTAGTCCAGCCAAAAACCGAAAGACGATCATCTGCGCCGAAGTTTGAGATACGCCGCAGGCGATGTTGAATATAAGGAAGAATAAATTCGCGAGCTGCAAGACAATGACTCTACCGTAGATCTCGGATAGGGGCCCAAGGAATAGCGGGCCAAATGCATAAGCCAGGACGAAAATGGACAGCATGAGTTGGGAAGTCACTTCATCTTCAATATGGAAGTCGGACTTCATGGTTTGTAATGCGGGTGCCACCATAGATGACATCACTGGGGATATGAATGTAAAACAGGACACAATCAAAACAGCTCCCCATTTCTTCTTTGTTGGCCAGTTCTTAGGGTTATCAGGGTCATCAGGACCAGTCCATGTAACCTACGTTATCAGTAACTGACAATGATAATCGGATGAGCTCGCAGAGACTCACTAGTTTGGAGTCCTGCTGTGGACTGTTTGACTTCTCTGGGCTAGATGTAGGCTGAGCACCCTTTTCCAAGTCAATCCCCCGCTCTTCTGGGTCTCTCACAGCTTCAAGACCAAGCTCAATTCCATTCTTTTCATCTTGGGCTGGCACGCCCTCGTGGACCGCTGCACCATGTTCAGTTGTATTACTACTGTGCAATATGGATTGATCGTCATAATTTTGTCCGGTGCCAGTTCCACCAATATGCGAAACGTTCTGTATAGCTCTTGAGCTAGATCTCCCCGTCGAACTTGCAGGACCTGGACGGCGCGGTTCAATATTCGACAGATGCGACTCAGAGTTGAGAGTAGAGGACGACGAAGACCGTGATCTGGTAGGTCCAACACCTAACGTCTCATGACTACCAGCCATAGCCAGTAATGTATCCAGGAAAGCCAACAAGAAGTTTCTGATTCACGAGAAACCAAACCGAAAAAGAATGAAACAAGAGACGGGAACCACACGATATATCATTTTGACCGTGTCAGCCAACCACCAATAGGAGCATCCAACGAAGCGTTGTACAGCATAACCCTAGGATAATCCATCATAGTGACGGATTTTACAGCGCTAAACACCGACAGTGGAGCGTCGTCGTTAGATTTTGCAATTCTGAGAGGCATGATTGGGCTAGGAGGAAAGCTTGACATTGATTATTTATGGAATGCTACTGAACGGCACCCCGACTCCCGACGATAATTGTGGAGCAGAGCGGCTTGGCCCGTCTATTGCAATTGAGGAGAGTCCAAATTATCCAACTTCTTTTATCTAGAATCGGATCTTCGGCATCTTGATAGCACGTGACGCGTTACTGTCTCAAAGTGGCCGGCGTTGAGCCAATCATTTTCATTCCGAATCCCGACTCCCGACAATAAGTCCTGGTTTCAACAAGTGTTGAACAGAATGGGTTCCATTTTGGACTCCTATCATGTCGGAGAGGTAAGCGAATCAGCTCATTATCATCATCTGCAAGAATCGTGGGTCTGGTGACGATCTCCGTGACTCATCTGGCATTGGACACGATAATCTGGAAGGTCCAGAGCACGGTCTCTGTGAACTGACCGCTGTTAGTTGACGGTTGGACGATCCCCTGTGCGGGTCTGCCTCATGGTGAGCTGTCATGCAGGTTTCAAGTTTTCTTATAAATCTTGTTAGTTATTAGTCACCGCCACGTAGACATACTAATCAAACACAGGATAGGCAGAGAAGGTAGCTAGGTACTAGCGGTGGACTGTTGTGCCCTCATCTAAATAGTCTCGATTCTAGTCATAATGGTAAGCTTTGTAGTATATCACACTTTATATCTAAACCTTTCTCAAGCATCCTGCTAAGTATCTCTCAATCCGGTTAACATCGTCTAACGCTGCAATCGTTCCAACATATCCATCAGGCCGAATCACGGCCAAGGCTCCCTGGGCTGGGTCCACGCCGTAGACCTTATAAACGTCATCAATTTCATAGCCGCTGTGAAACCGCATTTCGGAGTGTTTCTTAAGCTCCTGAGGCACATCGCGCCATGTGAAGGTCTTGTCAAGGCGAGGGTGAATAACCACCTGCTCCAGTGTCGAGACTGGGAAGTGAGGGAGAACAGAGGTTCCAAGGGTAGTCAATGCCTTAGCAGAGGTTCCCTGGGGATCTAGCAAGTCTAATGAGGTAAGGCAAAGAATACGAAATCGTCCGGTTGAGAGGAAATCTGCAGCGCATGGTTAGACTTTTGAATCGTAATTAGTTCATGGCTAAGCAAGCCAAATTTTGAACTTTCTGTAAGCGGTTAACGTACCATCTTGCAGATGACGCCGGTTCCCATCGGCATGTCTTTTAAGCCGTACATCCAATAATCTCCTTCCCGGGCGTAGAATCCCGGAGAGGTAGTCTGTACCAGTGACTGGACTCTTGATATCTTGTCCTAATTTCTTCTCCACGGTCAAGTTTTCTGGGTATTCAATGCCACAGCCACTGGTAAAGCCATTTCCGGTGCTAAAGACCTCAAGGAATTGGTCGTGAGTTAGACCTTCCACACCGTCCTCTCCAGACCCTATCTTGCCTGAGAACATGGACGAAAACGCACGGTCGAATTCAATGAGTTCCTGCGCGATCGTGTGGCGTTCTACATGATACGTGTCCAAGACAGAATCAGGTTTCCCGGATAATGCAGAATCTGGGGTGAGGCCATTGATGGAATAGGCCAGTTTCCACGCCAGATTGTATGAGTCCATCATAGAAACGTTCATTCCTTGTCCAGCCTGTGTCAAAGCAAATCAGTAATGTAGATAGATAAAGCGTATTGTCACGTACCTTAGGGCTATGGGTATGGCACGCTATCAATTTGAAAAAAGAATATGTCAGCCAGGTGGACTTCAAAGCTTATCGGCATTCTTGAGCCCTACCATCTCCTACAATGAACACCCGATTAACTCCCTTGGAATCCTTGACCGTAAAGTTATCCGATACTCGCTGGCCGATCTGGTACGCGGCCCACCAGTCCACGGCCCCATTCTCTTTCGGTCGAATATAATATGGCTTGAACGCATCCTCTGCATATTGGAAAATGCTTTCCAAGGTAACCTTACTTCTCCGAGCCCGAGCATCGGCCTTTGGAGTGGTAGTCCCATTGACGGGAACCTCTTCCGCGTCCGGCATAGCTTCCTCCGGCACCTGGACATAAAGACGAGTCAAATAGTCACCAGTAGCGATGCGCTCACGCGGGATGACCATCACCGAACCCGCTGGTGAGTGAATGGCACACCGTCTCCTGATGTCCGGAAAATCCGTATCCACGACCAGATCAACCACACCCCAGATATGGTCCAAAGACTCGCCCACTAGCTGCAGTCCCATGCAACGGCGGACCATCGAATGCGCCCCATCGGCACCAACCAGGTGCTTCGCGCGCACGGTTCTGCGCTGTCCATCCGTTTCTAGGTCAGCAACAACAGGGAACTCAGGATCTCCAGCTTCATCGATCCTGGCATCAAGAAGTTTAGTATTACGCTGGACACCACGTTTCGAATACCGCAGCAAATCCGTCTCTAGAATCCGTTCAATTCGACCTTGGTGAATAGTCACTTCATGCTGGTACCGCGCCGGAACAGCGACATCTGGAACTATCGATGTTCTTTCGATTATCTCGTCCTTGTTCGCGGAAGGGTTCCAGAATGCCACCTCTTCCATGTGGCATCCGTCGTTCAGGATCTCATCTGCGACTCCGAGGGACTTCAACACTTCCAGCGTGCGAGGTTGTAGACCATCAGCTTGGCCTGATTTGAGAGTTCCGGGCTTCGCATCAACACAGAGCAACGAGTCGTCGCTGAGCCCGTATCGTGCCAGGAGCAGGTCTAGCATGAGTCCCGCTGGACCAGCGCCAACAATGACCACTTCATACTTTTCTGTTTGGTCGTCCCGAGTAAATGGTGACGAGAGGCGGGGCAATGGAGGGGCAAACGAGGGGAGCACACGCAGTTCCCGCGACGCCGCAGAGTATTCGGTGAATACAGGCATGGGAGAGGATCAATTGGGATGTTCGAATTGTGATCGATCAAGGGATCAATGGATGTATGAGGGGCGAGCGCAGAGACTCGAAATTTATCCATTTATCTCAAGCTAGAATGGTGGTAGAAATATAGCGATTAAAGGTCTCCAGATACCCCAAATGGGACATCCTCCCTATCCCCACCCGTGAGTGGGGCTTCAGAATGCGTGGGATGCTTTGCTCTCGATTATTGAGAAGGGCAATTAACCCCAGCCTCGTGATTGGCTTCGGCCCCAGACTATCCCCAGTTTTCGGCGGGGACGTTGCTGCTGACTGTTGATTACTTGAACATCACCAATTTCTCTGATCGTCATTTCATACATAGTCAAGCATTTATGTGGCATAGTGAAAATCAGGGGTCAGGCTATGGCGCCGTTGCCTTGCAGATAAGAACAGTAGACCAAAGAAAAGGATGCGTGGATGTACAGTAGTGCATACCAGGCGATATAGGTCACCTTCTAGGAGGAGGTTAGTAGTGGAGGCACACGAGAGGCCCATGACAATATAATACGGTAAGTTAGCATGACAGTACAATACCCAGAAATGCCGTGTCGAAACGCTACTAGGGGTACCTGCCGGGGGTTCTCCGATGCCAATAAAGTTTAAAACTTCTAACAAGATTGGACAGGGATATCTTCTCCAATGAGAGAACTTGTCCATACGCGCCGTAATTCCGCCCTTCTTGAATGGATGGAGTCTAGATCTACAGACATTCCTTTTTTCCTACACCGTATGCAGTTCACTTCCGCTCAGTGCCGTACGGATTTACGGATTAATGCAAGTACATACAATGCGCAATCCCAACAATAGCATCATCACCATCATCATTGCACTGTTCAAACGAAGTGACCCATGATTCGATCCACCGTCTGCACTAGCTCATTCGGTTCAATGCCACACGACCATAATGCCATCCCGGGGAGGAGAGCACATCAACTTTCCACCCCCGCAATTTATCTTAACCACGGGGGATTCCCGAGACCTGGGGTGGATGGAGTATCCACTGGTTTTCTTTTACTGTACCTCGGGTTGCGGGGATAGAACAGGATTTTGTTTGCTGTGAAAACTTATTTCACAAAGATAATTGTATTGATTTTGTGCAATACCAATTTTTTGTTGTTCACACTCTAACTCGGGATTGGTCGCATATGAAATGTCCCACAAGATGTGATGAGCTGGCAGCACCTATAACAAACGGTGTTAAGGGCTACTAGATATCAAGCCCGAAGAACTACTTGCCACGGAAAGTTCGCTACGATCATGCAGCGTTCCTTGTGTCTAGGTGCTCACGCCGTAGTTTTAGCTTGGTAAAGCATGTTCCTTATCTACCTATTTGACTGGTCAGCTGCTGTCAACACGTATATGGCAGAAAGAATACATCTGTGGCTCAATTGAACAAGCAGCATTGAATGAACCGGTCCACACTAGTAGCCGAGGCTACTGTACGAAGTTTTCCTTAGAAGGTTCACTGTAGGAATTTTCGTTAAGTATCTCGGAAAATCAACCCTTAAGATGAGTCGCCATTTGTTATTCTCCCCGAACACAGGCCTACCCGGGGGGGAAATGGGGACACGGGGAGGAGATCGGCAGTCGAGCTCCATTTGTGGGGATATTTCAGGCAGTTGGTGGGTGTAAGAGAGATATTTGGGTTCTCTGAATGGCTATAAGGCTGCTCTGCTGCTGACCCGAACGGTCTATAAAAGCCGGCCACGAGGCACATACGGCATTCCTGACCTGCGCTTTATATAAGTGTTCGCAACGCTAGAAGCCAGTCTCGAGCCTTCGTACACTCTTCTTTTGCACTGCCAGATTTGACATATACCCCTTAGTCGTTTTTACTGTCTTCACTGACCCCTTAAGCGGGAACCTCAACTATGTTACGTCTGCTGGCTCGAGCTGCTAATGTTGAGACTACTCAGAAAAAGCCGGAATCAGCTAGCAAATGCTTTGTTGAACCACGCTCGGTTGACGAAAGTCGTGCTCTAAGGGTCATCATCATTGGATCAGGTATTTCCGGGATCATCTCTTCCATCCGATTCAGACAACGAATTCCCAATGTGAACATTTGTGTCTATGAGAAGAATTCAGACATCGGAGGGACCTGGTATGAAAACAGATACCCGGGCTGTGCATGCGGTGCGTCTAACCTCCCTGTCCGGCCCTATGTTGTGCTATCAGTTGTCCATGTCTAATACAGGTTGTTCGAGCAGATATCCCCGCCCACACCTATCAAGCTACATTTGAACCAAATAAGGAGTGGTCAACCTTCTATGCCTCAGCCCCTGAGATCCATCAATACTGGAAACGGGTGGCACACAAATATGATTGCATGAAGTATGTCAAGCTCAATCATGAAGTCGGCGAGGCGGTGTGGGATGAGCAAAAAAGCAAGTGGCAGTTGCAGGTAAAGATGAATCGTCATCTTCTCCTTATTCCCAAATGACGGTGACTTACTCATTCTTATAAAGATTCGAGACATCAACGGCGGTTCAACATTTTCAGACCAGTGCGATGTACTTATCTCAGCCACTGGGGCTCTAAACAATTGGAAATGGCCCAACATCCCTGGTCTCCATGATTTCAAAGGAAAGCTTTTGCACAGTGCTTCTTGGGACCAGAGCTATGATTATAGCGTAAGATAAAATTCGGTTGAAGTCTGCGTCGAACCATGGCTAACAAGCTCATATACAGGGTAAGAAAGTCGCGGTGATCGGGAACGGTTCTAGTGGGATCCAGATTGTCCCTGCAATGTTACCAAAAGTCGCACGTCTTGACCATTATGTAAGAGGCCGGACATGGATCGCGCCCACATTCGCTCGTGATGAGATCGATAAACGGGACGTTGAGATAGAGAATTGTACGTACTTCCTTCCCGCTAGTCTTGTAGCGTGCTAACGGTTTCTGGTAGTCTCGTTCACTCCGGAGGAAATCGAAACATTCAAGAAGGATAATCAAGCATACCAACGATTTCGCAAAGGTAAGATAACAGCATGTCATATCCGCCGAGAACTCGTTTTTGTAACCTGATACTCAGAGATTGAACTCGAACTACAATCCGTCCATGGTACCACTATTTTAGGTACACCGGAACAGGTCGAAGCCAGGGAAGTGTTCCTGGAGAATATGAAGCGGCGACTATCGAGAAAACCGGAACTTTTAAGTGGTTTGGTGCCGTCTTTTCCTCCTGCCTGCCGCCGCTTGACACCCGGACCTGGCTACCTCGAAGCCTTGACGGATGATAATGTGAGCATTATCAGCAGCACTATTGTCCAAGTAGATGCCGATGGGATCATCACAGCCGATGGAACACATCATCCCACTGATGTTATTGTTTGTGCCACCGGCTTCGACACTACATTTTCACCGCGATTCCCGATAATCGGACGTGAAGGCATATCTCTGGCAGACCGCTGGCAGAAGACTCCAGAGAATTATCTCTCGATGATGGTTGATGGGTTCCCCAACTACTTCATTAGCCTAGGGCCTAATTCAGCACTCGGGGAAGGCAACCTCTTGCTCCTCATCGAGAAGGCAATAGATTATTTCACATTTTGTGTCCAGAAGATGCAACGAGACAATATACGAGCACTAGCGATAAAGAAAGAGGCTGTCAATCGGTTTACACAATATTGCGATCAATACTTTGCCCAAACAGTTTTCGGACAGAAGTGTCGCAGCTGGTACAAAGGGGGAGCCGAGGATGGTAGGGTGGTAGCTCTGTGGCCTGGTTAGTATGCCTTGCTATCCATAAAATGCTTCTAAAAAAAAACACCCATTCAGTGTATTGGTTCAACTACTAACCAGGTGTAGGATCTTCTCTTCATTCGCTGAAAGTTTTTGCACAGCCTCGGTGGGAAGATTTCGCGTATGAGTATGTGAACGATAACCCGAACGGATGGCTTGGGGATGGATGGACGGAAAATGAAAAGAACAAAACAATCCACGTCAACTACTTAGATGACGATCAAATCGATTTCCCGACACAATTATTGAATGCTACCGCAGTGGAAGTGGGGGCGTGATGGACGCATGTCAAGGACGCCGATCAGTGACGAAGAATGCAGCCCCTCTTCAGATACCGATCCTGATATGATTATTTGGGGCTGTAAATATGATGATGTCTTTAGTAGTGCAATAGATTCCGCGCATTAAAGCCTGTTGTTCTTGTTTTGCTGCTCTTCAGGGGTATCGAAGTGGTCGCAGCCTGTAGGCTTTGTTTCACACCTAGTGTCTAGAACTCAATAGTCTGTCCCGTGGCCAGCTAATGTACTATCAGCCCATCACACTATAGTATAGACTTGGTATAGATAGCTAAGTATGGCAGGTGCCATAAAGGACTCGGTATAGGTACCCAGAGAAGGTATAGACCGGATACCCTTGGCGAAGATCATTGTGGATCCCTTCCTTAGAAAGCCGGCAGTGGATTGACGAAACGCTTCCCGTTCACGGCTTTTCAGGAGCCTTTGGTAAGGTATTGAAAATTCAAGCGCTGATGGTAACGACAACACCGAAGCGGACCAATGGGATGGCAAAGCTGACTAGAACAGGAAACGGTTATATTACGTAGTGGAACAGGCGCAGCGTCTGTTTCAGGTAAGTCATGGTAAGAATTCAATGGAATAAGAATCTCATCATTTTCCCATGATTTAGAAATCCCGGTCGATTCTGATAATGGATTTCATGAGACCATGGTTCCCTCAACAGCGAACCTTTTGGATCGTCTTTCTACTCCCAGTCATTCAGTGAAATCATCTCATTGCCTCCATTTGACTTAATTCCCCACTGAATTTCCACTTCATCCGCCCCCCGAAAGGGTCCATTGCATTTCTCTTCCTCTATCACGGTTCACCACACCCCCCCCCCCCTCTCCATTTTACCCCAGGATTTCTTCTCCCCGATGCACGCCAAATTCTCGCCATGAAATCCTCTGCAAGCAAGCACTTCTGCTGTACCATCTGTCAGCGAGGTTTCACCCGCATTGACCATCTTAAGCGCCACCATCTGCGCCGTATGTTCTTCTTTGCGCCTTTGTCTTGCCCCCGGTCTCGGCGACGCTGTGGCCGCCGATGGAAACCTCCCCGATCACAACTAACTGGTGAATTAATTGACTTGCAGATTCCGGAGTAAAGCCATACTCATGTGTTTTCTGCAATGAATCATTCGCTCGTTGGTTTGTAATTTCTCTCTTATCTCTCTCCCTTTGTTTTTTTCCCTCTTTTCTTTTTCTTTTCACTGTTGTTATCCCGTCTAGAGCGGATCCCTTTTAACTACCCAGTCGGTCGCAACAATCAATTGATGGTACTCTCATATAGTGACAATCTACGGGACCACTACGCGGACTGCGCCCAACGAGGAGACCGAAAGATTCCCGAAACTGGACAAAGAGGCAGAAGGCGTCATGCGTGTCAATCGGCAAGTCCATCCGAATTGAAGCCACCAGGCCTAGTTCCTAACGACCTGTCGCAAATAGTGTACGGCGATGAAACTGCGATGCGATGGCTTACGGCCTTGCAGTTCTTGTCAGAAAAGAAACCTCCATTGCAATAACGAGCACCATCAAGCGAAAGATCATGAATTGGGAGGTATAAGCACCACTTATGCACCTCGCTGTTTTCCGGACTGCCTGCTCATCGCTGTATAGGCTCGGCATCTTCCAAGAATGACGACCAAGAACCGTCGTCAGATCGGGGATCAATCAAATTCCTCCTCAATGGAGGCACAGATACTTTCACGGAACACTGGAACCTTCCTCCCAGCAATGACCGACCCCGTACGCTCAACGATTATCAGAACCCAAAGAGTTTTGAGGAAGCCGACAGCTCCATCCTAGAATACACGACAAAGGAGAATTACCTGGAATACACACCAACATACGTTGAGCCAGACCCGTCGACTCTTTCTTTCTTCCACGATACATTTCTCGACTTTTTTAATGGCCCGTTTGGAGATCCCCATAGGTCGTCAAATGATCCGTATACCAGCGGGATGGCGTATCAGCCCATGGCACCCTCCACGCAAGGTTCAGATCTTAGATTCACTGGGCAGCAGCCCGCTTACGAACATGAAGCTCCGTTTGCAAATGCCATGATACAGGCGATTCTGACGAAAGTTTGGTCTCTTCGTCTCGATCCTAAGACGCAGGAAGAGATTTCAGAAAAGTTGAACTTTCTACTGACACCTACTCGCATGCGGAAATATATGGCGTTATACTTCAAGTACTGGCAGCCCAATTGCCCAATGATCCATGTTCCAACGTTTGACCCGAGGACCGTATCGCTGTCGCTTCTCACGTCAGTCTGCTTCATGGGTGCCAAGTATACTGAGGATAAGAGAGAGCTAGACGCCGCACAGCGACTGGTTGACTTTGCGGAACTGTTTGTCTTCTCCAGCGGAATTCTCTCTGGCGAAAATGAGATCAGTTCGACATATTATGGGGTTCGAAATGTTGACGACGAGCCTAGTTGCTGGATTCAATTCCAGAATCTACAGGCTGCATTCCTCATGGTGATATGCCAGTACTGGTCAGGAAGCCGTACGTCACGGAACCGAGCAATGGAGAATCGGTTTAGCGAAGTCATTAAGGTAGGGTTGGTGCAAATCAGCGGTTTTGTTCGTCCGGGCTTACTAGGGACAGGTTGCGCGCAGAATGGGTCTACCCACGTTTCAGCATGGACCCGAGGAGCGTCTCCATGAGTATTTATGGATTCAGAGAGAGTGTCGTATACGGTGCGCCCAGCTACCATCTTTTGATTTCACGATGTCACTAACCACTTGACAGCGCCATCAACTTAATCTCGCTGCTGGACTGCGCATTTTCGTTCTATTCGAATTATCCATGCCGTTTGTCTCATAACGAAATGGAGTGTGCGTTGCCTTGCGTGGAGTCCGTGTTTGAATCGGCGCATCCATTCCAGGAACCTAACTTCGAACTATCCCGAGATATAACCCTTTCTGAAGCATTCCAAAAGTTATTCGAAGAAGAAAGCAGTCGGGCCTCATCACCCTCCACATCCGGCTCTACCGTTGCAGAAACCCTCGCCAAACTCACTGTCTTGGACACATTCATGTTGATTCACTGTAAGTAGATAATATCCTGTATGCCACCATTATCTGACGGGAGACAGTGCTTTACGCTTTCATAAACACGCACATGACACTTCTCGCTACTATATTGCCCAAATCACGGGCCCCGCATTCCCAGCAGATACCCAACTCTCGGGGCTCTAGTATTAGCTCAGCGATACCAGAGGACTCTACACTCGCTTCCATCCGCATAGCACTCTCTCGGTGGCACGACCACTGGACGAGGCTGCGCGGTGCAACCTCCAGCCATGACTGGGCCTCCATGGGCTTTTACAAGAACGGCTACCATTTCTGGCTTGTGTCGCAGCTTCTGATCACCAAGAAAGAGAGTGTGGACGTGGTGATGCGCATGGAAGTGAAGTGTGAGGACAAGCTTGAGCAACTTAAAGTTCTGCTGAAGGACGACAACGAATGACGCTTGATGAATGAGTCACTCACCGACGACTCATTCAATTCTTTTTTGCTTTTTCTCGTTTGTTCTTTTTTGGACAGGCGCTCGCTGTATACACGATGGAATGGGTGCATGATTGTACGATACACTAGAGCATTCAGGCGTTACGAGCACATATACCTAGGTTTAGAGGGACATTTTAAATACCACAGCATAGAGTCAGGGGGAGGATTTACAATTCCAAAATCATTGCGCAGACTTTGTTCCTCTCAGTATCCAACACTCACACATCCGACTAGCTAGATGAAGCACAGTTAACATCCAAGAACTCCTCATCAACCTACACAGTATTAGCATTGCAATCTCATTAATTACAATATGAGCCACTCACATTGGTACAAATGAAATCACTGTTCCCCTTCGGGCTCTTAACGTCGATATTCGTCGCATGAATACCAGAGCAGACCTAAACCGTTAGCATCCCATGTACCATCCTCGAAGCAGCAGCAAAACTCACATCAGGACTCGAACAAATAATCGTTCCCACATTCGGATCATTCTTTTTAGAAGTGACACCCGTGAGATCATTGAAGTAAATATCGCTAATCGTAAGGTTGCTCTGTTTCGAACCAAGTCAGCCAAAACCACCCCTTCCACATGATATCCCACACAGCATCTCCCAAAGGATAGGAAAAGAAAGTCATACCGGGTGCTCATTGCACAACGTCTGATTCTTCTGTCCATAGCACTGCGTAACCTCAATCGCCCAGTCCACGTTCTCGATGTACATCTTGTCGTAGGTGATGTTCTGGACGCTGCCGAGACCACCTCCTCCCTGGAGATCTTCGGACATTGCGGCAGAAGCACCAGGCCAGACCTTGATACGGGCCATGTCCTTTTTGGTTTTGCTCTCGTTAGTAAATTGAGCTCCATTACTAGAATTGAGAGGATGGGGGAACATACAGAGGCATTGTACATGGAGATATTGTAAACGAGGACGTTCTGCACGATGTCGACTTCGCCCGGGTATTGGCCTAGTGAGCCTACGGAGATCCCGTGGGAACCGTTACAATGGAGGTTCTGGACGAGGATCTCGGTACTGTTTGGTTTGAAGGAGACGCAGTCTTTTTGTTCTCGTTAGTATATTCTTTTCTTTCTTTATGGGGCGGGGGGCCTCATCAAGAGGTAAATTGAAGGGGGGATTATACCATCACCGTTGTTAATGACCGAGTTCTGGATAACGATGTTACTAGACCGATACGTATCCCTATCCATCATCAGCACCTCTATCAATCCCAATAGAGATAAACCGAATAACCCCCCAAAAAAAGGACCGGGCGGGGTGGGGGTGAAAGAATGAAAAGGGAAGGAAAGGGAAAAAAAGAAAACCCACCATCCATCCGTATTCTTCGCCTCATGCTCACTACTACTATACCCCCAAACATCAATGCCATCGAACAGCACATCCGAACTATTCGCAACAAGCTGATACCACTGCGGCGAATACCGCAACTTCAGCGGACCGATCGTGCCCCCGTGCAGTCCGATAATGCCGACGAGAATGGGCCGCAAGATGAGCGCATCCTCGGCGTACAAGTCGTACCAGACCTGGCCGTTACCGTTGAGTTCACCGCCGCCATAGACGTTGACGTCTGTGCCACCGAGGTTGAAGAAGGTGGTTGCGTTCTGGAAGGTGTGTTTGAAGGAGTTCTCTTGCCAGTAGTCTGTGTCTGGGGTGAAGGTGATTTTGCCGAGGATTTCTGGGTCGTTATGGTTAGTTATTTTTTTTTTCTTTTCTTTTTCTGTTGGTTTGGTTTGGTTTGGCTTTATATGTAGAAATATCAATGGGGATTAAGTGGTGAATGTTTGTACTGTACATACCCAGATCCACGTGCTTAAGGAAGGTCATGTCCAAGGCTGTGCCAATCGTGTACTCCTTGTCTTCGGCGAAGACGACCTTGCCGCCATTGTTGCATTGTTTTAATGCAGCGAGGATGTATGGTGCATCGTCCGTTCCGTCGTCATTGCTTTGGACATGGCAGGTCTTGTTCCGGGGTGAACTGGCCGGAAGAGGTCGGAATGGTGGCTTGGGTCCGACTGCGTTGGTTCTGGACAGGGAGAAGCCTTCTACCGGTAGGCTTAGGCCTAGGGAGAGGAGGAGGGTTGTTGCTTGGGTGAGCTTCATGGCTCTTGGTCTTGTTATGGTTTAGGAGGTCAATCAATGGCTGGGTTTCAATTCGTGGTGACCCTGTCTAGTACGTAGGTGCAATGGGGATAAGGGTGTTCTACCAAGGGCCTACGGTCTAGACGGAGATAAAGGGGAATATATAGGTTTTATTTCTGGAGAGCAGCCTGATATACTCTAGTACGCATGTGTCAACGAGTCCGGACATTAGGATAAAACCATTCATTTACTTCCCGCCAATCTTCTCTCCAGCGGAAGAATATAAAGTGGGGAGTAGGCTAGGCAATAATATATGTGGTCGAAGCTTTGCGGTATTCATCATAAGACAAGATGTGTCGGAGAAATGAAGGCTGAAATTAACGGATGTTGTATAGGGTTGGGGTTTGCCGCCTCTGATAGGAGGGATAATACGGCCGGGATTAATCCGATTGGGAGGAGAAATTGGTCGATCGTTCCTCCGTCTTGCGTCCCCGGATTCATGGCTGGACTTGTTTATGGGGAAAACATTCAGTTACTCGACTAGGGTTGGTTGAACGCGTTGCGATTCATGTGGAGTGTCCGGGGTCGCTTCAATGTTGGGGTTGGCATGACCTAATCTCACATCTATAGGGCGTATGCGAGTGGATACTATTCATTTATTCGGACTCGGTAGATTTCCCTTCGGTGTATTGTTGACAGTATACTATGTATCTACTATCTTGAGAGGGGAAGAAGAAAAGAGTGATGATCGTCCAACTCTACGAACAAAGTGCATTGCTGTATATAAAGGGCTAGTCGTCTTCGTATTCCGTAGACCAGCGGACTGAATGACCATTGTTCGCCGTTGTGAATTGTTTCCATGTTATCGTTCGGCATTCGATTACATTCACCAGTCTCTTGTTAGCCGGCATAAGTGAAGAAACTTTTTAGATAAATTCGGTTTATCTAACGTCTTCGGTGGGAAGCCAGTGCAGTCCTGATTTAATATATACAAACGAGAACGCCAGTCATGTTGCGTTGAACCAGTAGAACCCCCGAGATATTGTCTATCGAGTGCCAGATGCCCAAATTCACCCAGAAGCTTATCAATCGACGGTCTATATTCCCGATGAGCGATTTCCTTCCTAGACCCTCGTCGGGCCCCCTTGCGTGGTAGAGTCCCATCTAGCGGAACCAATTGAACCGATTTATGCGGACTTCTCAACAGCAGCCTCGGTCTTAGCGACAACCTCCTTCGCCGAGTCAACCACTTCGTGTTCCATCGACTTGACGGCTTCGACGGGAGACCCTTCCAGGCTACGGCGGTAGTTGTAGATACGACCGACCTGAACGACACCAACACATCCGAGGAAAAAATTGACAGCGGCAAGCCTGGACGAGTCAGTACTGTTTATTTTATAGACTGCGCTCTCTGAGATCAACGTACAGGTAGTTTTTCGGGGTGATGATCATACACCAGCGGGTCCAGATGGCACCGGTAGCCGTCAGGGCACCGTTCTGAGTCAAGGACAGCTTCTCGGCGGGGCGGCCAAGATCGGAGATACCGGCGATGACCAGAGACCACTAAGCAAAGTTAGCGATATCCATAGATATATGGTTCGAAAACTGCAGCCGCCGACGCGGTTTATATTTTATTCCTCATTAGGGTGCGTAACGGCGTCCGGCAAGGGAGGGCGTAAATTATACCTTCATGACAGGGGCCCTAGAGCAACAAGTGTTAGAACAGTATACTAAAACAAAGAATTTATACAACTGCCCAGAAATTTAAACAACATACCAGAAATGCACCGTCTTAACGCCAACGGGGCTGTTCCACAAACGCTGGAAAGTGCTCTGTTGCTCGGCGGCGGCGGCATCAGAGCTCTGGAAGCGGCGTCCGGCGCCAAAGCGACGTTGCGCATTGCGGAACGCAGCGCGAGTGTTCTCGAAGAAACGAAGACCGACACGGGAGGACATCTTGAGTGTGAGGAGAGAAGAAGATGGGGAAGGGAGAGGCAAATGCCGGAAGGCGGAGAAGTGGAGATGGGCTCTCAACCGGAGTTTAGATTAGCAATGTAAGGTCGCACCAGAGGATCAAATTTCAACTCTGGGGGGAATAAAAATGGAGGAGTGGAGATTGATTGATAGAAGAAGAAGAAGTAAAGTGAATCAAAAGAAGGATAGGATATCAGATATGAAGCCGACCTCGGCGACCGCCGTCGGGAATACTTCAATCGTTGGGGTTGCGGCTCTTTTCCGGCTGAGGTAAGCGGTGACAATCACGCTTGACCGGATTGGACCACGGCCTCAGACCTCAATTCATCACCGTTTCAATCGTTCGATCACCCCTCCGTTGGCTACAATTGATACCCCAGTTCTGTTTCGATCCGTTTGATCGGGGAAGCAGCTCATTACTCTCATTTCCGATCGCCGTCAGTCCTCCTAACCCGGTCTCCCGTCATCCACCTTTCACAATGTCCGGCAAATACGTTTTCACCAAGGGTCTGAAGGAGCTGCGCTTCCTTTTCTGTCAGACTTCAGAGCACAGCGCTCCCACAAGGTGTGTTCGGAGATTTGATATCTGATCAGGCATGGCGTGGGATTCATAAATAACACCCTACAGGTCCTTCCTGAAGCGCGCATATCCCACCATGAAGAAGCACAACCCTCACGTCCCCATTCTGATGCGCGAGGCCAGCGGTACTCAGCCTAAGGTGTATGCCAGATACGGTATGCTGCAATCGTAAATTCAATGGCGAGCGACGCAGGAAAAGGCTAATACAGGAGTGATATACAGCATTTGGCAAGGAGCAACTCGAGCCATTGAACGGTAGGAGATCATTTGTTCTAATCGGTTTTGACTCCATTACTGATGCCAGAGCTATACAGGCTTGTCGGATGCACAGATCGAAGAAAAACTTACCAAGCTCGTGAAGGAGTCGTCATAGCGAATTTTCCGCACTTCCGTATATGTCCATGCATCGTGTTCAAATCGTCAACCATTGTATCTATAGATGAATTGGAAAATTCAGTTTACTTCGAACAATCAAGGAACGCCTGGAATCTCTTCTATTTTTACCATCTAATTCACAGAGAACTACTACTGTTGGCTACCTGACCGAATCTAAACTGCGCCCAGCTCATACTGCCCTCACCCATCGTCCACAGCCTCTTGCCGACATCGTCTCCCGCAGCTCCGGCGCCAATGTGGATGGGAAGCAGATGCTCAAAAGTTGGATGTGCCTGCCGAGCATCGGGTCTCTTCAACAGATCCGCCATAGCCTGTTCTCTTTCCGCCGGGGGAGCCGTTGCCGCTTTCTTCAACGCCTCGTCAAAGCTGGTAGTGTACGGCAGCGGTCGCGAATCGTTCCTGGAGAACCACAGATCGCGCAGGTTGTGGACCGCCATTCCGGAGACGATGATGAGGATATTTTCATCGCGGAGGCTAGACACGGCCTGTCCGAGCCGGTAATGCGCGACAGGATCTTCATTGTTGAACAGCGAAACCTGCACAATGGGCACGTTCAGCGGGTTCGACTCAGGCTCGAACGCTATATGCTATTAGTTCTCGTCCGCCGAATCAACCACCATCTCTCGCAAAGGAAATATACCTACCACACTTGAAACTTGCCCACACGCCATGATCCAATCCTCTTTTCACACCTTCCGCCTTGATGCCCGCTTTTCCGAGTAGATCAAGCACCTTATTCGCAACCTCCCTGCTCCCCACATTGGGATACTTCTCCTTGTAATAATGGCTGGGGAAACCGTAGAAACTACGTGAAAGTCAGCACGCATCTCACACACCACTGATATCCCCACCCAAAAAATCTCAGAGCACAAAGAGGGTACAAAAAGAAAAAGAAAAACATACTCATAAATCAAATCCGTAATCTCCGCCGTATTAACCTGAATCATATCCCTACCTGCCTGCCAATGCGCCGAGAAAACTACCACAGCCTTCGGCTTCACCTTAGTCGTAATCTCCTTCCCAATCTGGCCCAGCTTCTTATATGCCGGGTGATCCGTCTGGTACATGACATTCGGCTTTAAAATATAGAAAAATCAGCATTTCCCTCTCACTCTCTTTTTAAAACCTCACAGAAAAGAAGAGGAAAAGATCAATGACATGGAAACCTTACACCCCCATGGCTCAAAAAGTAAATCGGAGTTCGACTCATCTTCTCACTACTACTGCCACCAGCAGTCTTGCGGGACGCTGCTGTCTTTGAGATCTCCCTGCTAACTGCGGGAGTAGTAGTTGTGAAGAAACGTTTAAGACCGAACAGATTGGCGGTTTGGGAGGTCAGGTGCTGCTCCTCTGTTGTCTTGTTATTGTTGTTGTTGGTATTGTAGCCTATGAAAAAGGCGAGAGATACTGCGATGAGAACGGTAAGGATGGAGAGCGCGGTTAGTGTGGAAGAGGGTTTTTTGGTCGCTTGTTGAGTTGGGGTTGTGGTGGGTTGGGAAGACATATAGTGGTTATCTCTTGGGGTTTTGGGGGGGGTGGTATATAGAAGAGGGAACGTGGTTTTGTAGGTAAGTTTTGTGTAGGTATCTGGATCGGATTGGATGGATTTGTATACAATTATATATTGTAGCCAATGGTTATGCGAGCTTGGATTGCAAATTGTAAGCAGTTGTCAGCCGGATGCGCGGAAGTGCGGAATCGGTCCGCTCCGGGGGATTTTGGTACTTGGTTTTGTGTATGTGATTTGTGTATATGTATCAAAGTGGTGCATATTGATGATTAATAAAGATTATCATTCTATGTGCATGCAGTGTATTGTATTTGTATTTATATTAGTATTAGTTTCTTTGGAATCTCGCTCTATGTTCTGCAAGCACATAAGTTATGGGGTATACATCATATGGTATTCGTCAAGTCTTCCATATCCAACATTTCAACCATGTGCAGAATATTATTTCCAACCGGGCCGAAAGAAAATAAAGATAATGCAAATGGGATATAAAAGAAAAGAAAATGTTCGTGCATCAGACATTAAATCTATAAACACCCCCCGTTCTGACTTCACATGAGAATGCAGTCGCCTTCGTTTTGCTTCTGTTGGTTGGCACCAGACCGAGAAAGTCGAGCTTTCTGCATCCGAGCTCCACCCTTCTTGAGTTCTTCAAGCCGTTCGCGGGCTTTCGGGAATCCTTGAGCTGTTTGGTAGAATAACGTTGATTAGCAATTGTACCAAAGTGATAGGACTGCAAAATAACTCACCCGCTGCTCGCCAATACCATCGCTTAGCATCCTCCATATTGGCGGTGACACCGATTCCAACTTCGGTATAGTAGCCCATCGCATATTCTGCCTTTGCAAGACAGGAAGTGGCGGCTTTGCGTGCCCAGAGGTAAGCTTCCGTGTCGCTCTGCTGCAGAATCCCCTCCGCGCCAGTCAGATACCATCCGCTCAGGGCAAGCTCACTTTGATGCTCGCCCTGCGCTGCCGCATGAGTATACCAAAAGATACTCTGCCGGGGGTCCACGGGGCACCCCAGCAACCCATACTCGTAAGCGGTGGCTAATTGGAACTGGGAGAACTTATACCCTAGTTCGGCAGCTTGATGGAACAGTTGACTAGCATACGCCTCATCACGAATGACGATGTCATTCGGACCCGCATTGGCATACATGAGCGCAAGTTCATGCAGTGCGTGTGGGTTCTCGGGATCGGCCCGTTCTGCGGCACGCTTCAGCCATGAGATACCCTCGCGAGGGTTCTTGGCTTGGCCGAGAAGCCCCTTAAGCATAATCATTCCCATCTTGTACATCGCTGGTGGGTCCCCCAAGGATGCAGCACGCTTATACCAATGTACTGCCTTGAACGGATCCCGTTTGGTGCCGCCGCCTTCTTCCGCGCCAATTTCGCAACACACAGCCGTGCGGTATGCCGACTGTCCATGCCCTTGCTTGGCAGCAGCCTGGTACAAGTGGAAAGCCTCCTTGTGATCAACTTGAAGACCCAATAATCCTTGACCGTAGCAGTCCGCCAGGAAAAACTGCGCGTCAGCGTATCCGCTGGACACAAGCTTTTTGACGATTTTGTACGCATCCATCGCATACTTTTCCTTCGCTTTCGCCTTGGACTTGGGATCTAATCGACTACTCTCAACCAGTACCACCGAGGCCTCGGCCAGCTTCTTGGCGAGTAACAATTGGGTCTTCTTGTCCGACGGATTGCTCTTGACCACCCGCTGCAATTGTTGAAGTTCTTCTTGCGTCACGGGTCCGGCGGGTGAATCAACCGGAGGGCCTTGCTGCGCAACAGCAGGAGGCGGTGCGGAGTCAGCCGCGCTGTTGTACTGGCGTACAGGTGCTGGTTTGTTACCCTGATCGTGCCCGGGCCGGAAAGGCGCCGGATGATGAGGTAGCGCATCGGGGTTTTGCTCGGGATCTACCGGGTCCATCTGATTCACTGCTGGTGGTGGCGCTTCATTCGCATATGCGAGCTGGTTGGCCCGGTACGGCTGAGGAGGTCCATTGCTGCGAATAGAGCCATCGCGGCTTGCGTACCCAGTCTGGCCATCGGGGTATGCATTCATTTGCGACCCCCAGCTACCATGCTGTTGTTGGTGCGGAGTCTGCATCGGATCTTCATAACCGAATCCGTAATCCATCCCCTCCTGGTGCTGGGCAGCGTGTGCTGACGCAGGGAGGTCGAAGTGAAACCCTGCATTCTCGAACTGATTTGGCACAACCCCTGGCCTCACCTCCGGCTGAGATTGAACATGATGAACTTCGGTCGGCTGCGAGCTGAATGCCGCATACTGGCCCTGGGGAGCGGAAGGAGCAGGTGTTTTTGGTTTCGGTTGCTCTAATCCGGGTAAACTTTCGTCGAATGCACCACCGTGGCCGCCATCCGGCATAGCATCGAAATTAGGCATGTCGGGTTCATCCGCATGGGCCGTGCTATAATAGCTATCTAGTAAGGCGTCGACATGAAGAGACTTGTGTGCATTGGCCTTTGTGGCAAATGTGGGGTCTTGGTATGTTGCCTGTCCGGGATACATTGGCTTAGCCACAGGCGGGGCCACCGGTGGTGCCATTGTCGGCGCAGCTGTAACAGGCATGGTTGCGCTTCTGTTGATATGTGGTATCGGCGGGGGTCCATTAGGGTCGGTATAAGATCGCTCGCTCCGCTCACTCCGATCAGACCGTCCGGTCGACGGGCGCCCTTGGCTCGCAGACCTTACGGGGCCAACAGGGTAGTCTCCCCTACCTCGTCCAGCGGAACCAGGGGGCGGCTGTCGAGGCATCTCCTGCCGTCGTCCGTGCGATGTATGTGGACGGTCTGGCATCGTTACGGGCGACATTGGCGCATTTAGATCCATTCTCGCCATTCCAGTCTCAATTCCTGTTGAGGTTGAGCCGGACCGGCTGCGTGGCTCCTGGGAAGGAAACATCGGGAACGGGTTGTCCCATGTTGCGTTGGAGGCGGGCGGCATAGGACGGGGGGCTGGCATACGATCAGTACTTGATTTAAGGACCCGTTCGATGCGAAATGTCACTCACGAGGCCTTGAGCGATCTTGCCTTGGCGGCACTCGCCTGTCACCATAGCCGCGAGGCGCATCGTATCGATTTGGCGGTGGTTGACCTCTTGGCGCATATCCGCGATCAGGTCGTGACTCCATGGGAGGACCATAGCCTCCCCGAGGTGGACGTGGAGCACCTCGTGGGGGTCCATATGATCTCGGGACCGCTTGATCACCCGGATAACCATATCCTGCATCGTCATAGCCTCCACTACCAGGTGGGTAAGGGCCGCTGTCGTAACCGTAATCATAACCCTGGTCAAAATACCCGTCTTGCGGCGGGCCTGCGGGCCGAGAGGGACGAGGGCCGTAGTTTCG
Source organism: Aspergillus pseudotamarii (assembly GCF_009193445.1). Taxonomy (NCBI): domain Eukaryota; kingdom Fungi; phylum Ascomycota; class Eurotiomycetes; order Eurotiales; family Aspergillaceae; genus Aspergillus; species Aspergillus pseudotamarii. The sequence continues at coordinate 24,004 of NW_022475093.1, read as the reverse complement.
CACGGGTGGAGGCCTCTGCGCTGGGCGCTGAGGGTAAGCCATGACAAAGCTCAAAGCTTCGGTTACGGAGATGGTTGTCGTTCAGTAAAGAGAAACGGGTTAGTTTTCTTTGTCCGGCTGGGCATCAACTAATTCGATGCGGGTCTGTGTCACGCCTTTCGTTCTCATCCACTACGTATCTATCTACCGGAGGTCAGCTGGTGGGTGCATTTGTGTGAAAGGTCCAGTCAGGGCAAGTTGAAGGGGGGGGGAAACGGTAGAAGCTTACTGGAACCACGCGACAGCAAAAGAATGAATACCAGCCCCTCTAGTCGAACAAGCGCAGCAGAAGTATGCGATAACGAACCAATCAATGAAATCCGCGGGCCTGGAACAGGAAATACATTGTCAGCGGGCAGTCTTTTGGCGCGGAGGGCTTGGAAAAGCCGAGTGCGCGATGGGAGCGTCAATGCGCCAGGACAACCAACGTGTTCGAAGGTAAATCAGAACCGCAGGGGGAGGGGGACTAAGGGATGCTTCTCCGAAGGAATGAAGGAGACGTAGCAACGGAGGGATCGAAATCAAACTGAAAAGCAAAAACAACTGAACGACAAAGTCCCTGTGGTTTGCGGGAAAAAAAGAGCGTGTGACCACAGAGGGGGTGAATGAGGGTGAGTTTTATTTAAGAGGAGATAAAATGGATTAAAATGGGATGTCCGGATGGAGCCGCGGAGGTTTGTATGGATGTGTGTAATTACTAGTCAGTAATTTTTAATATCCGGGACTGAACCGCGCAGGTACCCACGAATAACAATGGGGGGTTCAAAATACACAAGGAATCGGATTATCCTTTCTAGCATGGAAGACTTTAAATGAACGACTCCTGCCTTCTTCACTGTCTGCCTAATTTTACTTCCGCCGCAGGTGACTTGTTCTCAGGGACAGTGTTGGTTCTTCTCTTGTCCCCACATCCTGTCCCGCAATCATTCTCTGGTGTTTTGATTGTTTGATATCACTGTCCCACTTGTTGCAGCGTGGTTTTCACACTTGAGGGCCTGACATCCCCTAAGCACATTTAGTGGATTCTTTAGTATTCTTTCCCATGTGTAGTGGGGAAGTGGGCCCAATGAAGTAATAAAATTCATGAACACAAAATGTAGGTACCCGGAAAAGTAAAAAAAAAAAAAAAGGAGTAGAATACTGAGAAACCCCGTTAGTTGCAAGGATAGTAGCCAAAAATTCGCCTTGCAACTAACGGGGTATTGCAACTAACGGGGTTTTTACTATGATTGGCCGGTAGGCTCACCGCCTGCAACACCACTAAATAGAATATATATATATATAGAAAATGAAGCTATTCAGAACATAGAACGTTTCTATACACGCTTATCCTAGTAGATCTACTGCCTACGTAGCTTATACTTTTTAGAAAGTGGGTCCAGAGTAATCACGTGCCCCGTTAGCTCAGTGGTCTAAACCACTATGTACGTAGGAAGCTGATGACGTATGACAGATACTACCGCTGAATAGCCAACTCCTACGGGTTTTGGCTTGCAGGTGGACAGAGCCAGTCTGATTCCTGGACAGTGAGGCGACAGGGGCATCATTCTTTTGTCGTTTGAGCGTCCTGGGAGCGTCGATGAGGCGTCCAGAAATGTTGACAACGTAGACGAGAGCTGGTTTTGAACCGGCGCTCTTTTGACGTGCAGACTGTATAATCAACGACTAAGCAGACGACTAAGCGGGGTGTCAACCGTAGAACATGCGTATATCAGTCTGACGTTGACGCTCGACCTTCTTCTGTATAAGCGTCTTTTCATAGCGTGTAAGCAACTGAATAAGCTCTGTGTTGCCCTCAATCTGTTGCTCTTCAAAGAGTCGGAGTTTATGAAGACTTTCCAAGGCTTCAGAGGCAGGTATTAAGGGAAGAGGTTCATAGAACTCATCTTCATCTTCAGACAGCTCACTGCCAGGCTCATACTGGATCAGGATAGCATCATCAATGTCCAGGATACTGTCATCGACTGTTTCTTCCACAGGATTAAGAAACTGATTGATATCCATCAGTTCCCTTATATGATTTGCAAAATGTAGCTGTTGAAGCCCATTCTCAATCTCTTTGGTAAGTTCCTGATTAGCAATTTGTTGAGTATCTTCAATAGTAAGAGCCTTCTGAAAGCAGTTCTTAATAGTATCATTTTGTATCTCAAGATTCCATATAGAGATACCCCATCGAACTGCTCGAAGAATTGTCATTGTTGATATTGGGTTAAAGCCATTATCAAATTGCTCTACCATAAAGGAAACCCAGTGTCGTTTCCAGTATGTCTTCCATGTAGAGATAATGCCTTGATCAAGAGGCTGATAGCGTGTAGTTGAATTAGCTGGCAGCCATACAAGAAACGTATTCTGTAGTTCATGGCCTATTTCTTCAAAGGCAGTCTCATGGGCAGAGAAATTGTCCATTAAAAGAACAACTTTTCGGCCAGTCATCTTCCTATCAAACCATAGAAGCCATTCCTTGAAGATTGTACCAGTCATCCATGCTGTCTTATTATAACGCCAAAAGCAGCCTAGATTCTCGACATTAATTCGTGCTGCACGGAAGGCTCTAGGTTGTTTAGCTGTCCCAATAAACCAGATAGGAAGACGCTCTGAGCCATCTGAATTGCAACAAAAGTGAGCAGTAATACGGGCTTTTTCCTTTTTCCGGCCAGGAATTTGACCAGTAGTTAAGCTCCGGTCTGGAAAGAGTCTCCAATTCAGCCCAGTCTCATCACAATTAAAGATATCTTGAGGTGCGTAGCCTTGTAGAGCCTGACGTATTCCAATCATCTCAGTAGCTGCACTCTCAGAAAGACTTCCACCTTCACCATGTAGATCTCTGCATTTTATATTCCGGCGGGCTTGAAATCGATGAAGCCAACCATTACTGAATCGAGGCATATTCTTTTCGGGATAGAGCCTGGCCCAGAATTGCATAGCCTTCATACGAACAACGTCTTGTGTAATCGGCACACGGCCTTCAGCCCGCTGGATCCACTCGAAAAGGCTTGCTTCTAGCTCTGGCCAGTGTTGTATTCGACGCCGGGTCTGCTTGAGGTCTTGGGAGGAAGGATTATCGAGGTATGCGTATCGAGGTGAAAGGGTTCGAGATACTGTGGACTCGCTTATTGTCTCATTATAATTCTGCTTAAACCACTCAGCAAGTTGTGTTAGAGTCCAATAAGGCTTTAGAACGTGTTGAGCTCGCAGGGCAGCCTTCTGGCTACTTGTTTTGCTAGGATTAGGCATTCTGAACGATAAGATAATGACGTTGAATTAAGATTTTTAATACCCCGTTGCTTGCAAAATTGTATGGGCAGTTGAAATTATGGTTGCAAGTTGCAGGTTATCGGGGTTCCTGCAAATTTGTATGGGGAATCAATGTGGCCACCGTGGCGCTTGCAACTAACGGGGTATTGCAACTAACGGGGTTGCAACTAACGGGGTTTCTCAGTAGTCAAAAAATTATTGATTTCAATTTAGGGTAAATGGTATCGGTCTCTGTTGGTATTTTCCATAACAGCCATTTCAGGGTTTTTGCTTTTCTTTTTCTTTTCTTTTTTGTTCCTTCTCGCTACAGGTGGATTGTATTCTCTGTATTTTGCAACATCCGTTTTCTATGAAAAGTGGAGAAAGCGGTAACAGCCCTTGAGTATCGAGTAGTTTAGTATCGTTCCCAAGGCTGCTAAGATGCAATGTCATCCCAATCAGAAAGACCCCGGTGCAAGTTCACTTCTTGGCGAGTCCAATAACTCCCCTCCCCTCCGTCTTTGCATGGATGCCCTCGGCGCAAACCATGGGCCAGCGGTTACCTGACGTCCCGATAACCTTGTCCTAATTATAGCTTTCTTTCGTCCTGATAATGGCAATCAATAAGCGATAGGTACCGAGTACAAACCTGTACTCCTCCGTATACATCGCTGAAACAACTTGCGACTAGCGATCTGATGCAAGAAATGCACCAATTGAACGGATAAATTCGTCATCCAATCTATTTACCTCCATCCATCTGCGTCTAATCATATATTGTCAATCGGGCGTCAAGTAATAGGGGTTAGTCTCATGGAATGTTCCGTATTACTCGTAATGTCCACCCCCCTGCCTCTTAGGGCAATTCACAGGAGGTTAGTACGAGTACGATGCTGTAGAGACCAAGCAGTGTATGAAAAAAAAAAAAAAAAAAAAAAAAGGCGTGACAGAGGATCTCAATTTCGAAACGCAGGGGAGTATGTCCGGTGCTTTTAATGTCAATGATTCGTCAATAATAAACGTCTTCTCTAACCATTGCCTACTGTATGACGTTGAATTGGTTGTCTCGTGTTGCTGCTCACTCCTTACATTGCTTACATTCTATCCCTTGACTAAACTACAACCGTTGCATAGTTTTGTCACCACGTTTGTATCAGATAGGCCCCTGCCGAAATTCTCTCTTCGATCCAACCGTTATACACGCGACATACTCTGCAGCGAACAGGGTAAGTCATGAAAATAGTGACTACTCCGTACAGATCAGCCTCGATACCTTCCGAACATGACAGTATCCGTGAATGAGATAATAGAAATGCCTAAAACAGCATCTACTCCAGTAACTAGCAAAAGGTAGTGATTAATAGTAGAAACAGTTAACCTAGTGTCAGAAGAGGTGGAGCGTATGAACTTTTTTTTTTTGTTTTTATTTTTTGTACCCTTTTTTTGTTCCCCCCTTCACAGCGGAGTTCTTCTCCCATCCCACTAAAGTTTGCATCGTTTGCCAGATCAATCCGCCCTGTCTGCGCCACCCTTCCATACCCGCACTCGCCTCAAACAAAAATCTCAGCCACATCCCGACTCGCCGAACCACCGATGATGCTATTCCGTTTCCACCCAATTATGCGCAGCCTATTATTTCTCTCTCCCGATTGAGCTGCACCTTGCGCGTGGATCTACCTCCCACACACACACCTGCAATAGAACTCCTCCTACTCCATTCATCAGGGTTCAAAAGTAGTTAACCAATACATATCGACAAAATCTGACATCATTGTCTCGGCAATTCCATCCGCGCAGCTTAAACTTTCTTCCTTCCGTCACCATGTCCAAAGCCGGAACTTGGATAAAGATGTTCGTCGTGTAAGTTTACCTTTTCTTTCTGTGAATTTTCTAAATATCAATATCCGACGGAAAAGCTGATGGGATATTATTATTCTAGCGGCACAGTGATCTGTGTCGGCGGCCCCGCTCTCGTCCAATCAATCCGTCCTACCGATGAGGAATTGTTTAAGCGGTATAACCCCGAGCTTCAACGGCGGAGCTTGGAGGAGGGAGATCGTCGTGCGCAGGAATTCGATGATTATGTGAATCGGTTGAAGCAGTGGTCTAAGTCGGATAAGTCGAGTATGTTTTGTTCCCATCTATCTGGGGTGAAGTGGATATAGATTGGAAGATGGTCGTCGGGCTAATGAGGTCTGGAATAGTCTGGGTTGCGGCTCAGGAACAACAGGAACAGATGCGGACACAGGCTGCGGTGCAGCGGAGTCAGGTGAAGGATGAGGCGAAGGCACAGCGTGAGGAGATGCGTAAGGAGTTGCTGGGTGAGAAATGAAAATCTCGTGGATATGTGTGGTGGTTCAAAGGAATATCGGGTCTTGGCTTTACCCCCAGATATATACCTTTATCTTGTACTTATACCCATGGTCACTGGGCCGAGGGGAGTCAAAAGCTTTGTGCATGAATCATGGGCGAGTCTTTTTGCCGGGAGTTTTTGGTTGGGCGCTTTCTTGTTTGCATATATGAAAGAATCTGGATGAGATGATTGTATAGTATTCTCTACAGGCGTATTCTCTGTTCTCAATCTATTCTGTGGCTGCAATCTATCTTATGCAGCGGGTAACTGTATGACCAGTTCGAAGTAGAAATACGCTTGCGTTGATATTTTGTCTTGAGATAAACATATCATGATAGCTGAATGACAATTGTTCTTGTGATTTACCGAGTACTACAAATGAGTGCCGTATAACAGACAGAATCAATGTGAAATCACATAGAGCCAAGTTCCAGATGTTCGACAAATGTGAAAGGCAAAACGCTCACAGCAAGAAGCAAACATTAAGACATTCTATTATTCGATCCAGAGCCAAATCTAGATCCAGTAGCTGTCGCCAAGATGGTGATATATAAGCAAGCCCATGATGAGCAAGTAGTGTCCAGGGGATAAATAACCGTGTTCTATTATGCATCGTGCAAACTTCGGTATGAGGTCGATATAATGACTATCGCCCACTCTGTTGGTTGAGTCCAATCGATAACCTTAAGCAAGTAATAAAAGCTCCATATCACAACACCTTTGTCTCGTTGATCTGATCTTCAGATGTGTGGTAAAAGGTCAACATGCAACAATTCGAGACCTTTTCCTCTTAAAAGTCTAGAGCTTGAATTTCAAAAATGATCCCAGAGGCCTCGCATATGAACCTCAGGAATGCTACACTCAGTATTTGTACCACCATTGAGCGGAGCTTGAGCACAATTCGTCGAAGCCGAGGTACAAAGTGATCTCGATATCGAACCAGCTTGTAAAGGCTCTTGAATGTTGAATACTAGCACTTCGCGAACAGCTGGAAAATAGAAAAATGGCAATGCAAGGTCTGTGGTTACCGGTCTGTGCCCAGTAAGGGCGCCAACCATAACTTCTTGCAGGAAGGGAAACGGAGGAGCATTGTGAAAAGGACGCTGACGCATAACTGCCTTTTCCAAGATATCTTGCAGCAGCTCATCATGATCATGAGCCAGCCAAAGTGTTTCCAAGCGACTCACAAGAGTTAGCAACAGGCCCACCCAAGCCACAGCACATCGCCCGTAAAGGTACTTCCTCCATCTGGCCTTCTTCCCCCTCGTTTTGAATGTATCGTTCAGTATTCTATCCACCAAAGCGGAGTCTATACCACGACTGTTTTGCAATTTATGATGCCCGTTCCGAATTTCGCAATAGTAGCCAAGTCCAAATCTTATATGGCGTACGTGGCTCGCTAGATGCGGGTGTCTGCAAAGGTTCTGGACCATCAATGGTGTGCTTCTCCGTGGACTAAGTGTGATTGATGCATAGAGTAGAGGCTGAAAGATTTTCTGGAATCCCCGAGAACATTCGCTTAAAGCACGCTTCGTCGGCAGGTTGTGTATGTATTCCCCTGTCAGTAGGAGCAGCTCAGTAGGCAGACGGTCCATCTTGTTTTGAATTTCCTGTAAGACAAACCCTCTCCCAGAAGTGTGACGGACAAGACAGCAAAGATATCGGGAAGCTCAGTCAAAGATCGCTGGAATAGGGAGTCGTCTTTTGTTTAAAAGCAGTTTTAGGTGATGAATATGCTCAATAGTACAGGCTAGGCAACAAGAGCATCAGTTATAACATAAGCAGGTAGAAGTGAGTCAAAATGTGCTAATGTCGTAGGAATGATGCCAACAATGAACTACTGAGTCACAAGGACAGCGTAAAAGGATCAGAGTAAGGACAGCATCCCATTACCCTGTTATCAAGGCTTCATTGCTGGCCTGCTGTCAACCTTCATCTCATTAGGGCTACGAACGATATATTTCATGAAGATAGCCCCGTCAACCAATACCATGACCTGAAACTAAAATAGATGACTCTCAAAGGATATGGATGCTTGCATGCAATAACTAGGTGCTACAAAGATGAAGTAATATGAATGGAGTCAGCATGAACTATGACACTTGACTGCTCATATTCTTCATCGTCCTATTCTAGACTCTCTTCTACCCGCCTTCTCAAATTTAAATCACCGCTCTGAGACGTTCTGAGGGCAAGAGAGTATATTTTAACATACCACCTTGATTGAAGAATCAAACAGTAAAACCTTAGTCTCCTACACCATGCTCCCCGTCCCGGACCATCTGCATGATGCACCCGGACACTGTAAGCCAAAAGCAAACCAGGTGTCAAATCTTATATTGCAAGCCCAGTGTCTACAAGGCAGATGCTAGTCTCTGCTATTTACACCGTCGTCTCCCAACACATCATATAAATACCTTTACCTGAAACCTACGTTCTTGAGACATTCATATCCAGGTTCTCCTCTCCACATTCAACATTTTGATACATTTAGTAATACCAACATAGCTATTAATCTCAACAAACACGGAGTCTTGGGCAGTACTGCATGGTAACCTACCGTGCACTAATAAGTTTCCAAGGGACATGTATATGATTCTAGGATCGAGATACGTGTACAAGGTCTGTTGTTTTAACGGTATACTTTGAAGGTCAAGTTATGCAAGGGGTAAGCTGTAGGTTATGCCATGGGCAATGGAGTAATAGCTGTTTTCATTATCAAAGTTAATTTACTCAGCTGCATCATATGTGGATCGAAGCCAGTACTTTCCATATATGATGATCTCACCCTGTACGGCTATCGGATAGTACTACATGATATCGATATGCATTGTCAAGAAGCGCTTCTATCCGAATGACACGTACTAGGCTACTGCGTCGAGGACCAACGCTGAATAGGAGTCATCATATGCTGTGCAACCAAAGACAGCTGTATCATTGCCGCGATAAAGCCCTAACTTAGGTGATGGTGGTGTTTGGCGTTGGGATCCAATAAAAGGTGCTTTCTAGGCTCGATCAGGATCGCTCCTTGCGTTGCTAATACTAACGTATTTTTCCATCTACGCTCATATATAGTTAAGGTATATTGTTTTTATGGACACAATATATGCTAGAATCCTTGCGAGTTATGATTACTCCACTTAATACACGTAACGGAAGTCCTTGTTCTGTTTGTCAGTCAACCCACCCCATGCCTTCTCGTCCGTGACCACCCCCTGTCCTTCTTGGGTTGACTGGGCGCGATCCCTCCGCTTGTTCTCCCAGACATAGTACCCGAATAGAACGACAGCCAATATTCCCGCGGCGGCCTGAGTCACCAGGACTGCAATCTTAGCTGGTCGGTATTCGGGGGCATCCCTTGCCTGGAAAGTTTGTGGCCCAATGATATTTCCAACACAGAAGAAGCCGGCCACCACAGCACTTGTAAATGCGCGCTTTGTGTATCCTGCGCAATTGGCGGCGATCCAATGGTATATCACTGGTGTCGGAGCAACGATTGAATTGACTAGGTAGATTCCAATCAATATTCCGGCTCGATTGCTCTTGGGAAGGAAAGACATGAGTCCGCCGCCGATAATTCCTGGAATACTGCAGATAAAGACCCATGCCCATCGATTGGAGGCCTTGCGGACGCCAATACCCACTAAGACAGTAAAGAAGATACTGACAATCCCTGAAGGGGTATTTAGAAGGGCCGAAATAGGTCCGCCAAAGCCAAAACCGGCTATAAGCGTAGACGAATACACCACGACCACCCCGCTGGAAACGGCTTGCTAGATGCAGGTTAGCCCTCCTTCTTCCTCGTAGACTAGGAATCTTCCTTTGCAGACCACCCTTGGAAGAGGGCTAGCAGGTAGGGAATGAACTTACCAAGGCGAGCATCAACGCCCACAGCCACACCTGAGGATCAAGAGCTGCTTCCAGCAACTGCTTAGGATCGAACTTGCCATTACGAATGCCGGTCTGATTCACACGAACGTGCTGAAGTAGCGTCACCTTTTGGTCGTCTGATAACCACTTCGCCTGCATGGGGGTATCTGGAAGGAAAAGTAAGGTGGCTAGTCCTACAGCAACAGTTATCAACCCCATGACAAGGAACATGATACGCCAGCCGGCGAATGCATGGTGGACATGTTGGAAGCCAAAGGAGATCACTCCGCCGATGATTTGGGCTACTCCGAGGCCTAAAAACCAAAATGTAAATCGTGGAGCCTGTTCGGACTTTGTATAGTATTGACCGCTTATAATCATCAAGGATGGCGCTACCGGGGCTTCAAAAATCCCAAGGAATATACGCGCGACAAGTAGAGTCGTATAGTTCTTTGCACCGGCCGCCGCCGCCGCTGCAACACCCCAGAGCATGACATTGATGCTCAACCATTTTGCCGGGGGGACCTTCTGGAGAAGATATGCTAATATTCCGATGAGCCTTCCTGCTCGTATGAGGGATAATGAGACGCTTACTATTCGGAACTTCAGCAACCAAGGATGCAATGAAAAAGGCACTTGCGCCATTGCTAAAATTGTTTCCCTTCAGGTCCAGGTCTGTTTTCATTCCCATGACCCCTGCGTACTTTGGAGCCGGGGATTAGCGAGGTCGGGATAAGGGTTCGTGATACTGACATTATACATCACTTTATCGATGAATTGTAGGAAATAGCAACAAAACATGAAGGGTAAAATGCGCCGATCAACTTTATGACGGATTGCGACCAGGTCCAAGTCCGTGTACTGGACATTGGCATGTTTGTCCAAGAAATTCCAGGCATCGTCCACTGCTTGAGAAGATGTAGCTTGTGTGCGTATTGCATCCACGGCTGGTTGGTCGCCATTTGCGTCCGTCATCTTTCTCTCAATCATTCTGGTGAAGGATTTCAAACAAGGTGAAAATACATACTGCTGCTGGTGATGAAGAACAAATGAAGAAGGGACAGAATCCTACAACGTGGCCGAATAAGAATAAAACTCAGGAATGTAAAACGGAGCGAGAGCAAAAGAGGGGTCCAAAACATATAACGAAAGAGGCAGAGATTGACTTTCAGGCCAGGTCGATCGATTGTTATGACCTTCCAAGGCAAATGTAAATGTAACGTCCTTCCGGAGTCTCAAAGTTAAAAGGGTCGGTCGTATTTCCCATTTATTATTTGTGCATGGTTGGCATCCTATTTCAACCATCCATGATCCTGGTGTCGCGGTCACAATGAAGTCTAGACTTGCACTTGTTATGAATGTCCGAATGTACAAGTCATGATGTTGCAACCACCGTGACCCGTATAAATAAATGTTAGGCCACCCACACCGGGATTTCCAGGACTCGTGGCAATGGGTTGCATTCTCCAAAGCCTTAGATTCGTGGATATTGGACTGTCGGTCTTAAAGCCATTGTAACTAAATCCCTTGGCAAAATTACTCGTGCCTTGAATGGCTAAAATTCTCATCCTGATAGCAGATCGTCTTTACCCCAGCCGAACTTTTTGTGCACCCTGTAAGGGAAACCGAATACGAGGTTGTCGATCACCGCACGTAGGATTCTCTTGATGGTTCGGTGGCAATAGTGGCTATTGTACTCATCCATGTGATATCCCAAATGCTCGGTCGAAGTCACTATCCATGTGGTTGTATGTACTAATAATCATCATGTTGTCGCACCGGCGGCTCAACGACTGATCTACATTTTCTGAAGCCGATCTCTGCCAATTCAACTCTTAATAACACTTCAAGACTCATTTCCATGGTATGTTCAGGAACATATGCTGGCTTCCTCACACTGTGACAATACATTGATGTTTAGTATGCCTCCTGGTGCAAACTTTGGGTATGTTATCGAGCAGGCATGTTAGATCAAGATTTGTACGGTAGACTAGGGATCTACATCAAGGTCTTGTAATGGGTCGTCCTCCTTAAATTGCCCTTATCTTCATCTCTATAATGTAGATCATGTACACTAGCATCTGTTTAAGATATACTTACAAGGCCCTTTATCACTATACACTAAAACGATAGCATCGCGGAGCTCCGATATAAGCCCTAACCTCCCTTTTTCTAGGTTCAGTCTTTATTATCGATTAACATATTAAGCACCATCTACATTGGAAATTATCAGTTTTTAATCAGACTAAATTGGAAAAAAACAGAATTTAATATCTAGATTCAACCGCTGTCCACTCAACTTTCTTAATGCACGTTCTGAATGAGTCGATGCTGTCCGCATTTCATCATGTCACATCACAACTTGCATATAAGTAGTATTCATCTCTTTCCTTTCTATTGCTTTTTTTTTAGAAGATAACATTTGATCGTGTCTTAGTAGAGATTCTTCCATGAATACTAGATTCACAAAGTACCGATCTTCCCAGCTGGCACTCGTGTGATAATCACGCATTCAAATTATACGCTTTACTGTAGAGATCTTCATCTCCATAATCAACTCCACTTTGTCTCATAGCTTGAGTAATCCTGCTTTGTAAACCATGTTGAGCAATCCAGATACTCTCCACACGATAGGCTATCGATGTCGTGATCGCAACCTCAATTTCACTCATCCGCAAACCCATTTGTCATCACAAGATAGCGGACATGTATATAGACCACGATAATAATGTCTTCAACTCCGCGGACTAATACCCCGAACTTATCTCTCATACATTACTATCCAGCCCATAACCAGAAACCCAGTATAGAAAACCATGCCTGAGAAAACACTACATCTGACCGCGTTCATGCGGCCGGTCAGCTTACATACCGGCGCATGGCGATACCCCGGCGCCTATCCAGACGCCAACTTCAATCTCACCCATTTGAAATCCTTCATCAAGAAGCTAGAAGATGCCAAATTCGATGCCTTCTTCATGGCCGATCACCTTGCCGTATTGAACATGCCGGTCGAGGCGCTGAAACGCAGCCACACCGTGACATCCTTCGAGCCATTCACTCTACTCTCGGCGCTATCTGTTGTAACAGAGAAGATTGGACTCGCGGCGACGGCATCCACGACATACGATGAGCCCTACCATATCGCGCGACGGTTCGCCTCGCTGGATCATCTCAGCAGCGGCCGCGCGGCTTGGAATATTGTCACCACTGGTAATCCGGAGTCGGCGAAGAACTTTGGATTAGATACACATGTGGAACACGCTGACCGCTATAAGCGGGCTCGGGAGTTCTACGACGTTGTTACCGGGCTATGGGATAGTTTTGCCGATGATGCCTTCATCCGCGATCAAGAGACCGGTGTCTACTTTGATCCGGAGAAGTTGCATGTTCTCGACCACAAGGGTGACGATCTGAAAGTCAGGGGACCGCTGAACATCGCGCGGCCAGTTCAAGGTTGGCCAGTGATCGTTCAAGCGGGACAGTCCGAGCCAGGAAAACAGTTAGCAGCCGAAACGGCTGAAGCGGTTTTCTGCTCACCGAGGGACTTGGAGTCTGCAAAGGCGCTGTATGCGGACATCAAGGGTCGTGCAGTGGCAGCTGGTCGGGATCGTAACCATATCAAGATCCTACCGGCCGCCTTCATCGTTGTTGGCGACAGTGTGGAAGAGGCCAGAGCCAAGCGCCTCAAGCTTGATAGTCTAGTCCACTACGATAGCGCCATCGCCTCCTTATCCATTGCGCTCGGAACTGATGCATCTGGATTTGATCCAGATGGCCCACTACCGACGGATATCCCGGAGACTAATGCGAGCAAGACAGGTCGTGCTGGAGTCCTGAAGCTTGCCGAAGATGAGAAGTTGACCGTACGGCAGCTTGCACAGCGATATGGGGGCTACTCGGGGCTTGCCTTTGTTGGTACGCCTGAATCAATCGCGGAGGAAATGGGTGTCTGGCTGGATGAGGAAGGCGCTGATGGCTTCACTGTCGTATTCCCATTCCTTCCGCAGGGACTGGACGATGTTGTTCAACGCCTGGTACCTGAGTTGCAGCGTCGTGGTATTTTCCGTCAGGATTATGAAGGGACAACCTTGAGAGAGCACCTTGGTCTTCCACGTCCGAATAATCGCTTCTTTTCGTGAGGTGTTTTAACCATATATAAATAGAGCCGCCGGGGATACAGCATCTGGATGATGCAGTAGTTAGATCATGAGTACACGTGTCTGTGATTTTTATACTTTATCTGGCAACTTCTGCAAAATCAGAGATCTTATTTGAAATTATACAGCACCTTGCTTATGACACGATAGAATAAGCTATGTTGTTCTTTTACTGTTCCATAAATTCTGACTATTAAGTCACCTAAAACCCTGCAGACTTACCAAAAGGGCAGTACTGCTGCTTAGGGGCATGAAAGATATACAACAACTACTTGATGATATTAACAGTAGCATACATACTGACATCATGTTGTTCAGTGTTTGCCGCTCATAAGGCAGCCCTGCCTAAAATCAGAAGAGTGAATGATATCACAGGCGAACCCTCAGGTGCAGGACAAAGACCATAGGTTCGTTTTTCATAGAATCCTCTTCATTCATTCACTGTCTCTAGTGTGCTCCACAGACTTGGGGTTCTCCTACTTACCATCTCCTGCTCGCGCACCTTCCTTCTATCTACTACCATGAGTTCGCGATCTCTACCTCGCAGCATGGGATCAAAGAGATCTCACAGAAGGTCTGGGTAAGTCACAGAACCTAATGTACTGAAAACGCATTCATATACAATCTCTCTTTCTTCATTCTTAGAAGTCTCTCCTCTAACCCGACTCTCTTATTCTATCTATATCTCACTCTCTTTACATTTTCATCACTAGACGTGTCATCCACTATGTTGCCTTTACAGTTTATTACTATCATCATAGCTTTCTTCTTTGGTCTGACTCTTCGCAGACTCTATAACGCCGCCATGGGGAAAAGGGCAAACGAAGCTTCCAAGAAGCGCCCCATTCCTTCCCCTGGTGGCGAACTTCGTGGCTCCAACAAGGCCAAGTACGAGCGCAACGAGGAAAATGACAGCGAGATCTTCACCATGGATGGCTTCTCAACCGACCCAACGTTGAGGGCTCGACATGTGGCCGCTAAGCAAGCTTCTTTTGACGAGCCCTTCGAGCTGTCCGAAGGCGATTTTACTTTGACCCATGCGATCAGAGCTCGCGTTGATGCGGTAAAAACTAACCTCCCATATCCAAATCTGTATCCTTCTCTGATCGACCTCCTAGAGCCCCCCAACTGCGGAAAGAGAAACCGTTGCAGGAGCTCCACTCTCTAATGACACCATCGCAGACATACTTAAGAAGGTTAAGCCAGACTGTTACAAGGCCCAGGCATGGGTCAAGGCGCATGAAGTCAGCAAGGCGGCCATGGAGCGAGTTAAGACGAAGTCGGAGAATCCCGACAACCTCAAAAAGAAGTCAGTACGTGAGTTGCATAGTAGAGCTCGTCAGGCAGACGCCCAATTCGAAGCACCCAGATATCAGGCAACGGCCCCGGCTCCGAACTTGCAGGCTCCTGAGGATCGTACCGTCGAAGAAGAACTGGAGGATGCGAGGGTGGTGTACAACAGGGTTAGCCTGGCGCACGATAGACTCTTGAAGACCATCGCCGACATCGAGGACTTTAGAAAGACTCTATCGTAGACCTCTCCTCCATTTATTCTTCACGGCCGGCTGTGGTATGCTGGCATTGCTTTCTTTGACCCGGCTAGACCGAGAGTCCCCTAACTTAGTTTGGCATTCGCAGCGCGACATGTAACAGACCGGCAGGCATACATCATTGTCTTCTTGCTTGTCTTTCTCCCCTGTAAACGAGACATGATGAATGAACGCTACCGTTGTTATTGCTCAGAGTGAAACCGTTCCAAATGAGACTGTACCATATAGTCTAGCTTCACCAATCGCAGAATTCTCTTCTTCAATATTTATGCTTTCTTGTTCCTGTTGGCTCCTTTTACTTTGTCCGGGCTTTCTAGTTTATCTACTAGCGGTCGATATGGTGACGCGAGAACATGCTCCGGCGCCCGTTGTGCAGGTTCCTCGCGTCTAGGCTCCCCGGAAGACGGACGTCGTCGTTGGTCCTCATGCATCCTGTCCAGCGGCTCGCCCACGATCTGGTACTTGTTCCAGTTGATCGGTGGCATGCGTACTACATTCTGCGGTGTAGGTAAGGTCCCCAGACCCGACGCGCCTCCTTCCTTCGAAGCCCCTATCTCATCACCCTCGTCCTCCTCGTCATGCGTGAAATTCACGAAACCCCCCGGGTCTTTCGCCGTCAGATTCCCCGCCGCCAGTTCGCGCGCAAACCCCTCGGGATCGGCTGCCGCCGCTTGCTTCAGCCTCTCCAGTGTCCGTATATCGCGCAGACTTTGCTGCTTCTGAAGCTGTAGAATCGAGATGGTGGACCGCAACGCGATCGCATCGGGGTTCTCGCTTTCCGAGATCGGCACGGCAACAGGCTCCGGCGCGAAGACGGCCGGTGTCGTAGGAAGCGAGGCGGTTGCGCCGCCAGCGCGACTTGTTGGCGACGGTGACGAGGCCGGGGGGACAATGGGATGTGATAGCGCGCCGTTGGACGTGGAGGCGTTATGGACTGGGGCAAGATGAGCGAAGACCGGAGTTACTGGGGAATAAGGCGGGCGCGGTGGAGTCCCTGGCCGATCATTCGGATTGCTTTCATTGTCCTGAGTGGGCTGCATGGTGCCTGAATTGTCCATATCGAATCTGACTGTCGGACACTAAGATTAGGGTTTTTCTGTTTTATTTTCTGGAATGGTGATGACGATCGCGTGGCCGAGTTGTTGTTGTGGCGGTGGTGGATGATCGATCGATTGATTGATTGATGTTGTTTATGCTCATCGGCTGATGACGTCTTAAATGCACACTTTATTGCTTCTCTTGGTCCAAACTCGACCCCTCAACTTTCCAGGTACACATTTCGATGTGATGCGATAAACCTTCTATTATTGTAAGGCAACAGTTATTTTTAGTAATTACTATGGTAATTACGAACCTACAGGTATATTCTATGAAATTCTATTCAAAATAAAAATATCACTTAGTTATAGTTGAGACTCATAGTATCATGAACATTTTTGAAACTACAGATAATGGGATCTATTCACTAGGACATTTAAACAGAAATGGAGTGCTCTACAGTAGTACCTTTTTTATTTATATAAAAAAAAATAACAAAACTATATCAGGTAATTAATTTGACTCTTGAAAAAATGGCCTGATTTGTGGCCTGATCGCTGCCTTTAAACCTCTCACCGCCCAAAAAAAGGAAGAAGAAAAAAAAAAAGATCTCTCCCAAACCTAATCAGGTCGACAATCTCTCCGTCCTCCCCTCTTCCCAATCTCCTCACATTACGGATAATATGAAGCGCAAGACTGAAGGAAGAGAGTCGCTGGGTGGCAGTGGCCAGCCGGATTCCAAGAGACGGGCATTGACGAGCGAAGAAGCCGCCGCGCGCTTCCGCGATGGCCTATTTGAACCCTCGGAGCAGCAGAAGTATACCGAGCAATACGCCGAGTCCGCACCGTATGTCGACACCTGAGTTCTCACAACCACACATCGGAGAAAAAGATCCACATGTGTAGAATGCTGATTATCAATCAAGGTACAAGCATGGAGTCATCCATCCCCTCATCGAGCCTTCCTTGCTGCGCGCGGTCCGCAACGAAATCCAAGAGCACTTGGACTTCACCGAGAAAGAGACGGATATCTACAAGATTTTCCAGTCGGGAGATCTGGCGAACCTGGATGGGCTGGATGATACATCCCTCTCGCGACTCCCCTCCCTGCTGAAGCTTCGTGATGCCATGTACTCCGCCCGTTTTCGTGAGTACCTGTCGTCCGTGACTGGCTCGGGCAAGCTGAGTGGTCGCAAGACCGATATGGCTATCAACATTTACAACGAGGGATGTCATCTTCTATGCCATGACGATGTCATTGGAAGCAGACGTGTCAGCTACATCTTGTATCTGACTGATCCGGACACCCCCTGGCAGGCGGAATGGGGTGGTGCACTGCGCCTGTACCCCACGACCACGAAGAAGGATGCACAGGGTGAGGACGTCAAGATCCCCAGCCCCGACTTCAGTCTCAGCATTCCGCCCGCCTTCAACCAGTTGAGCTTCTTCACCGTCCAGCCTGGTGAGAGTTTCCATGACGTCGAAGAGGTTTATCATTACAAAGAGGGCGAGGATAGGTCGAAGAAGCGGGTGCGCATGGCCATCAGCGGATGGTTCCATATTCCCCAGAAGGGAGAAGATGGCTATGAGGAGGGCCTAGAGGAGAAGCTTGCCGAGCGGAGTAGTCTCGCTCAGCTTCAGGGACGCGGTGACATCTACGACCTCCCCCAGCCTAAGACGGTCGTATGCGAGGATGAGTCGCAGGAGGTGGAGGGCAAGGGCAAAGGCAAAGTGGAGGAGCAACCCAACGATACCGAATTTACCGAGGCCGATCTCAATTTCTTGATCCAGTACATCGCACCATCCTACCTCACCCCAGACATCGCGGAGGAGATGTCGGAGACCTTCACCAACGAGTCATCGCTCAACTTGGAACAATTCTTGTCGGAGAAATTCTCTGCCCGCGTGCGGGAATATATCGAGGAGCAGGAGAAAAAGACGCTTCCCCAATCATCAGATGAGATCCAGGCCCAGACCGGATGGACTGTCGCCCGTCCTCCCCACAAGCAGCGTTACATGTTCCTACAGCATTCGACAGCTGCACAGGACGAGAAGAGCCCCCTTCAGGAGTTGCTCAACGACGTCTTTCCCTCCCCCGCATTCCGCAAATGGCTCACCGCCATTACCGGTGCAGAACGCCTCACAAGCTACGACTTTATGGCACGCCGCTTCCGCCGCGGACAAGACTACACTCTGGCTAGCGGCTACGATGGCGAAGAGCCTCGGTTGGAGTTCACGCTGTCCCTGACCCCTACACCAGGGTGGGAGAAGGAGGCTGGCGAGGAAGAGGAGGAGGATGATGATGATGATGAAGAGGGTGAGAACGGCGAGTCCGAGAAGAAGCCGAAGGCCGAGCCCAAGGAGAAGGAGCCTAAGAGTGACGCTGAGGAACCCGCCGTGGGTGGTTATGAGATCTACATGGCTGGGGACGACGAAGAGGAGGGCGATGCAGCCATCTACCGCTCTGCTGCCGCGGACGAAGATGACGGCATCCTATTCAGCACTGCTGCCGGCTGGAACCGACTGAGCATTGTCCTGCGCGATAGTGGCACCCTCAAGTTCGTTAAGTACGTCAGCGCTGCCGCCAAGGGCGACCGGTGGGATATCACCGGTGAGATGGGTGTGGAGTTCAATGACGATGACGAAGACGAGGATGAAGACGACGAGATGGAAGCTGACGAGGAATAAAATGTTTTCTTTTGGCTAATTTCATTTGTCCGTTTGTATATACAATGACTTTTACTATTTAACGAATCAAGCATTGGGCACCACCCAAATGACAAAAATAGATAGAATGTTTCACTCCTGTAGTATTCAGATTATTGCTGCCTGCTATGGAATGACATTCCTAGTCAGTTAATGACGATTTCCAGTGGCGATATCTGTATCCCTAACTACTACTAGTAGTAGTAGAGAACAGAAACAGGCGCTTAAGTGGCTTAGCCAACGGGCTACCTACCTGAATGCACACAGCCGCAATGATAAACCATATGCATCTCTCCAACTTAATTGACGAGCAGGCGGCAACATATCCTCCTTCCTGTCGTACATGCCGAATTCATTACATGCTTAGGCTGTTTTTACAATAAACCCTATCCAGCATCCAAGTCATTACAATCCTAACCTGTAAGTTACACGGCGAACCGGAGATGTGAAACACCCCACTTAACCCTAATTGAGCTGTGTATCAATGGACACAAAGTATAATCGGGCGATTCTACAATGCATTGAGTTCAGCTTAAGTCGGAGAGAAACTTTACAGTGTGGAGTTTTGTTGGCCCTTTCATTTACAAAGTTATGAACAGCTGGACTTCGAGCCTAAATGCATACGCACCAAGGCTCATTAACGACACCCATTCTTCAACCAAAGACAGTCACCACGTACCCCCCCAGCATCATACTTGAAGAAATTTTAGCTCTTGTCATGATATTACCTTATTATATCATAAAATAAAATGTCCTTCCAACACCCAACGGTTGTGTAGTGTAATGGTTAGCACCCAGGATTCTGATTCCTGTAATCCCGGTTCGATCCCGGGCACGACCTCATATTCTCTTTTTGCTCTTGAACGATTGATCTGGGTGGTCAGTTCTATGGATATGTTTTTTTTCTTACCTATCATTATTTAACACGGTTATTGGGGTATCATACCGTTTCTTTGCTGTGTATGCTTACCATCTAATTCAGTCCAAAGGGGATTCTTTCCCTGTTTACTATACAGTAGAGGTCATTAACATAACCAGGCCTTGCTTAACCAGCATATCAGATGGGTTCAGAAATTCAGTGTTGCTTTACTGACAGTTTATCGGCTGCAAATTTGATACATGCTCACATCTCTCTAGGTTTACAGCTGAATCCTACGCATCTTATGTTAGTGAGGTTTAGCTAGAGCGAAGATACACGAATTCTGGACATTATGGTAGGTTGAATGTTGAATGATTCTTTGCTCGTGGCCAGGCGGCATGGTTTCAGTTCTAGGATTTTTGCTGCTGGGTTAACTGGCTATCGTCAGCTATATACTTGGGGGTTATCAGTTGTAGATGTTGCTTTGAAGGCTTGATCGTAGCATCTGTCTCTTGGGGTGTATTATAGGATAGAGAGGTCGTTGGTAGGGTTGCAGTATTGTGAGGTGCCATGTCATTGGCATAGATAGGACTGGGTGGGTTCCTGGCTTGTAGAAATCTGCATTCCAACTCTGCGGAGAAGAGAAGGTGCCGGAGGAATTCAATGAGGGATGATTAAAAATTGTTTTGTCTCTTTGGTGAGAGTACAAATTCGTAGAAGGGAGGATAAAGACCAAAAAAAGGTCGTGCCCGGGATCGAACCGGGATTACAGGAATCAGAATCCTGGGTGCTAACCATTACACTACACAACCGCTGGTTGTTGAAAAGTTTGCAGCTAATATGTTACACAAGGTAAAACCAAAAATAATATCAACAAACCAACAGTGTTCAGATCAAGTCATAGAGAAAAACATTTTTTTAAAAAAAAAAAAAATGTATTTGGTATAGCTAAGTCATAAACCAGGTAGATGTGTCTAACATAAACAAGCTTTACTTTAGTCAACAAAGCTTTCCAGATGTGTGTAAGGCTTTCCTGTATGTTTCCGTTGATTGGTCCGGACCCAGCCCAAAATATATACATGATGTATCGGTCAACTCATTATCACCAGCTCAGGGCCCCAATGTCCGAGCGGATCAAGTGATCAGCGAGCAAGATGTATACATCCAAACCCAGATTATCTGTCGATACAAATTCCACGTTGCACTGTGCCCCCCCCAAGTTGGATAATTTAACCAAAGACTAGCAGCTATGAAATCTCCAACAGACTAAGGAGTAGGCTGCATCTGTGAGTCAGAATCTTTTACACTGTCAAGAGGACAAATATAAAGCGATGGCTACGCTTTATACCCCCATGGCAACACAATAACATGGGAATATTGCCCGGATGGTACGAAGCACGGACAGGAGGACCCGTCGAGGCTACTCTAACCATAAACCATAAAACAACCAGATTGCAGTTAATGACTTGACGAATATCCATACCGAGATGCCACTGACTGACGCATCTACCAACCTCAGCACCAGGGACAGGCGGCCAAGGCTGTTCATAGAGAAGGGCTCATTCCCCTGACAATCAAAGGTAAATACCGGGATATCCCACTAGAGCACGCCAGAGAGATGTAGCCAAGGTTGGTACGTACGTGGAATGTGAGGAATCACATAGTGGATGGGGGCACACTGACTCCGCGTGGCGTCCCGTTGGACAAGACGTCCAGATCCTCTCACTGACCACAAGCAGAAAGGTGTAACAGGGAGGCAAGCTCTAGAAGGCGGGAGTCCTTTAGCCACCGGACAGGGATAGCTCAGCCAGGTGAATTTCTGAGAGCTATCAGGTCGTCGTGTTCATCCGTATACGGTAGCGCCATAGAGCCTACAGATCTACCAAGCTAGACTTGGATATAGCTTTAATACCACGTCCCGGTCATGGCCCATAGATAAATAGCGCAGCCCCTAAGTGACGGTCAAAAGCTCCAGCCAGCCATATTAGTTTCCCATATAGGTCAGGATGAAGGGGTCATGGAAACGTTGGAAGATGCTCCAGTCATTAAAGCTGATAACATAACGGCCCACTTAGACGTAGACCGCAAGGTTTCATATTCACCACCTT
The DNA here is from genome assembly GCF_009193445.1 of Aspergillus pseudotamarii. Classification (NCBI taxonomy): domain Eukaryota; kingdom Fungi; phylum Ascomycota; class Eurotiomycetes; order Eurotiales; family Aspergillaceae; genus Aspergillus; species Aspergillus pseudotamarii. Next base: position 2,087 of record NW_022475093.1, on the reverse strand, counting down.
AACATATTATCACACATAGATGATGTGCTGATAGTATACATGTTAATTGGCTGGACAAACATCTATACCTCTCACACAAGGACGGCTGCTAAGCGCCCTGGGCGGTCGATGATGCACAGGAGGAGCGTTTCACCTTTAACTTAGTTGTCGATTACAAGTTGGCCGTAACCGCCCTTTATCATTTTCCCCGTTGGTCAAAACAAAATAAAAATACCAGTGTCCTGGCCGATATGCCGATCACCTATCATGGATGACCGCTAGTGTATGTACAATATCTGCCCATGTAACATATTCATAGGAGACTGGGGATATAGAGAAGTCCGTTGTAGGGAGCTCTCTGCCCCCAATCGTATCATTCCATACCGTTGAGACCAGAAAAGACAGCATTCTGATATTGTGGAGCAGCGGTTACTGCATAATAGCAGTGCACTATTTACCAATTGTAACAAAACCGTCTTTGCATGGAACAATGACATGAACCATATCTCACCTTAATGTTGGCTCTAGGAATCAGAATTGTTGCCGCTGCAAACAACAACAGGTTGTGTAGTGTAATGGTTAGCACCCAGGATTCTGATTCCTGTAATCCCGGTTCGATCCCGGGCACGACCTCTTAATTTTTCTTTTTGCTTCACCACCGGGGTCATAGATTTAGACTCATAGAACTAGAAATTCCAAAAGCCACAGCAACAGCTGGTTGTGTAGTGTAATGGTTAGCACCCAGGATTCTGATTCCTGTAATCCCGGTTCGATCCCGGGCACGACCTCATATTCTCTTTTTGCGATCCATTTAACATGGCCCAGTGTCAGTATAGGGAGGTGTTCATGCATGACCAGACCAAGACCTGTTGTCAGGGCCACCCTGATTTTAATCTTTTTTTCCCTTCTCCAGTTTTCCTTCCGGGGTGTCCAATCCCGCCAAACCTTCATCCCGTCGCCTCAGTAGTGGAAAAACCGAAAGTCAGCATCTGTGAATGCTTTACATGACAGGGAGCAAAGCGCTAACGGAGTATTTATCGCAACTAGAGACGCAGGCTCAGCACGACTCCAAGCTTGCCAAATCCTGACCACCTATCTCCGTGTTATTCCATGTGCAAGTCTTAAAGGTGGACCTATACCAAGAGAGGCAGGTCGTTGATGCAGCACGATTCATCACCTTATTAAAGTAGATGACAAGGCATTAGCGGTATCCAATTAGCGTGTCAGGAACATGGCGCTAGACAGGGGACTTTGGCCCCCCTCCCCTGGGCACGGAGGGAAGAACAGACTTTGCTCTCATCGCTCATCCCGGAGAATCGATGTTTGGGATATTAACTCGTCCCGATATCCCTGTCTTGTCACACACATAAGGTCTGCAGCCTCGCAACGGACTTCACAGTGTGATTGTTTAGCCAATTGTAGTTTCGCTCAGATGAAATTGATCCCGATGAAATCCCACCCCGCTTAAAGCCGTCAAGGTCGAGACTTTTCCCCTCATCGGCGTTATTGTTGCTCTATCATCGTAATCGGGTCCGAGAGTGCCACAGGGGGGTCACTAAGGAAAAAAGAGAACCGCCTGAAATTTGAGGCACGCCTCATGTGGGTCATTTGCATGCGATATCTGTCCTCGTTTGGCGATCTATTTCTATCCCACCCAGGACTAATTTCAACGGTCCATCGATAACAAATGGGAAAAAGGTACTTGAGGAGCACGCGGGAAAGACGATAAAGGGAGGGGGGGGAATTATTGTTGCACAGGCAACACGGGCCTTCCTCCGGCATGATGGGTGATGGCGCCGTGTCACTCTGACATGCTTGCCCAATTACTTTCTGATTCGGGGTTACAGGACAGATTTTCGAGGCGAAGATAGTGCAGGAATTAGCCCAGGTTTTGGTACCCATTGTAGTTAGTCGAATGGTACAAAAAACTCCGTGGGAATGTTCTGTACCTCGTACCACCATGGCGTTTGGGTGGGGATCTGATTTGGTGGGTTACTTGCGCTAACTGGGGGAGCCTTGTTGTCAGATCTGCAGTCCTTTAGCACTGGCCGCCCTTTTCTCGACCGCGTGGACTTTAATGACTTTTAGTGATGAAAAAAAAAAAAAAA